>NW_016909682.1:670956-715048 GCF_001483705.2 Eufriesea mexicana
ATTTATTAAATATATTTAATATATTTATTCCCTAATTTTTCCCAGTGAATGTATATAAATTGCATCACTCTCGACTAACACTGAAATATCATTGAAGAATGTCCAATCATTCTGCGGAGTACTGCACGTATATATGCAAACCCAGTATAAAATCTATAGAGATATAATCGATCCAGACACAAGTCTCGATCGCGGAGAGTTACATCGAACGGGGTCGAACTATTAGCACTTATCACGAGCAGTTCGATCGTCTGGTCTTATTAAACCTGATTAAATGCTAGGTAAATAGGTCGTTGGATCTTCTTGGTACTTTTGCATTAACGGTATCCTCGTCGCCAAGCGCGAATAATACGCTGGCTAATGATTTTCAAACACGTTCGCCTCATCGTTCAACCGTGGATTTACGTGATTGCGAGTATGCTAGCACAGAGATTTTAAACGGCTGTTTTTATTATAGTTCGCGAAGACTAGAAAGGATTCTTTAGATCTCATTCCTCCGCGTTTTTTTTAAATTTGTTGTGTGTTTATATTGTTACATTTATTTTGTTATTATTGTCTTTCGTTGGACATTTTTGCAATAGTATATTTTAATGTATACGTGCAACGATTATGGTTACGTGCATCCGAGTATACACCTGGAATATATTGTGCTAAAATTTACTGGAAAATATATTTCGGAATTTTTGTAAGATTTAAAAGACAATGATAAATAAATATATAATAAAAGAGAGGTGAAAAGAGAGGTATAATTGTTTGCCTACCTTTGTATATGCAAATTGCTTTCTTTATTTAGAATTCTTCTCTCTTCAGAAAATTTAAATTATTTTGCATCTCGAATCTTTTAGTTACATGGTATTTCTATGTCCCAAACACCACATATAAATATACACCAGATATAAATGTATATTATTATTATTATAAATGTATTATATTGCAATAGGTAATAGTAATACCTATATAATAATATATACATATAAGATTAATCCTTACTATTAAATATTAAATTGAATTAAAATATTAAATTACGTATTAAATTAAAAAATTAAATTAAATTAAAATATTAAATTACATATTAAATTAAAAAATTAAATTAAATTAAAAAATATTATATTAAAGAGTGTTTTAAAATAGGTGTAATGATTTATATAACTGCATGCATATGTATTGTAGAATAACGAAAATGTTTTAAGCATAATTTGTTAGGTTGCATGAGATTTTTGCAAATGTTGAAAAATTAGTATATCAATGTTATTTTGTTAAAAAAATTTGAGAAAGAAATCTTTCACCCTTAAGAAACCTACCCCCACGATATTTTATACTCTAAAATGTTAACCCCATTTAACAGTGGAAAATTTCTGCCAATATCTGTAATAACTTTGGAGAAAACCATGGTGAAGGAATTTTTGTCTGTTCCACTCCATAAAACGATTAATTAGCGAACGTTTAATATTCGAAATTTTTATGTACGTTTAATATCAAATTGCGAGTGAAAATAATTGGTTCACCGAAGTGCTCCATGAAATTATGATATTTCATAGATTCCCTGATTAGGTGAAATTTACTTACCAACATTGTAGCGAAATATTTTAAATTAGTATTATATAATGCGATAATTAGCGTGCAAGAAATGCCTACATTTAGAAATTTCTTTTCGTAGACACATGTACACGTAATAATTGCTTACGAGAAATATTTATGAAAGTTATTCATAGAACGATAAAATTTGATTTTAAATCATGTTTCGCTTAGAAATGAAAATAACGTAAAAATTAAGATATAGATACGTATATAGTTATTTGGTAATCGCCATTTTCACTGTAGGAGAATTTCAAGTAATAAATTATTTTTTAATTAGCCTAGTGTTATGATTAATCGCAATGAAAATATTTGCACAGTGCATTTTTGCACAGGTCACACGAAAGCAATACCTGCTTTATTAATTATTTGCTATCATTAATTACTAACCACGAATTATTAAGAAAAGCAGGAAAAAATATTAAGAAATATAAAATAATTTATTCGTCTTCTAAATCTTGCTTAATATTCATTTTTAGGAATATTACGTCAACTTCTTTTAATTCTATTAAAGATTATTATTAAAATTTATTATCAGTAGTATTACATCAATTTTCAATTTTATTAATAATTATCATTAAAACTGTACTATCAGGGATTTATTTACAACTTATAAAAATTGATCTATTATTAAAACTGTACTATGAGGGATTCATTTACAACTTATAAAAATTGATCTATTATTAAAACTTTTAATCAAGGATATTACATTTTAATTTTTCTCGTTATCAAACTCGCTATTTTCTCTATGGGAGAATTTCAAGTAATAAATTATTTTTTAATTAGTCTAGTGTTATAATTAACCGCAGTGAACAGATTTACATAGTGCATTTTTGGGTTGCTTTATAAAGATACATGACGAATAATAACACGAAAGCAGTACCTACTTTATTACAAAATTTTACAAATTTTAAGTTTGGGACATGTAATACATTCTTTAGTCTCACCCCTTTTTCAATATCCTTTTATTTTATTTCAACCTTACCTATGCCTCGTGACTTTTTTTTAATAAATAATTATTTATTATCATTAATTACTAACCATCGATTTTTAAGAAAAGCAAAAAAAAATATTAATAAATAGAAAATAATTTATTCATCTTCTAAATATTGCTTATAAATCATGCTTAATATTCATTTTTAGCAATATTACGTCAACTTCTTTTAATTCTTTTAATTCTATTCTTCTATTATTACTATCTATCTATTATTAAAATTTATTACCAGTAGTATTACATGAATTTTCAATTTTATTAATAATATCAGGGATTCACTTCCAACTTATAAAAATTGATCTATTATTAAAACTTTTAATCGAGGATATTACATTTTAATCTTTCTCTAGTTTTTTAATCTTTTAATCTTCTTTTTATCTTAGCAAAGGTTAAGTATACGATGAAAATTGCCTCACGAACACGGCAGGTGGATTCGTTCTAAATAGAAATTCTACAAAGTATTCCCTCTCGCAGAAACACAAGATTCGCGTGAAATCTTCGGTCAAACATCGTCAAAGATTTTTGCGTTTGCTTAAAGCTGGGTGACGCAACGGTGTCCTCACGAATGTTCAACCAATATGGTATCCTTTGTTCCAATATTGGCCTACATTGCTTTCACTTTTTACGTACCCCTACTTTCTCATGGTCACGCTGCGAGGATTATCCGAGTTCCATTGAAACTGCGTCTGAGCAGTTTGCGAAAGAATTAGAAAATTGCGATGCAGGCACACGGCTTGTTAATTATGTAAAAGCATGCCGGAGGATGAAACTGCTTGCCTGGCTCGGCCAAATGCTCCTCGCGAATACCTGGTACCTCGTTTCGCCTTTCCACTGGTTCAAGGAAAGTCGTGGAAAAATTGCGAAGGAATGCGATGAATCAGAGACAAGTGCAAATGAGCCTTGCATTTCAGGAATGACGGTTTCACGAAGAATGATTGTTATTTATTGTTATGCATAGGCACTGTGTAATTTAGCCAAGTGTTTTATGTTTGTTGATTGGACGTTGAAAGTGAATGTTTATTGAGCTATTGTTTGACACTTTTACGGATAGTTATCTCGTTACTTCGTGAATAGGAAATTTGTTTGCTGTATACTACTTATCGTGGCAATTATGATTCCTATTTGTCGTGGAAAGTTGCGAATATGCATATTTTTCTCGTCAAGAAATGATACTATAATTGCATAAAATTAGATAATATGGAATGACATGTAATGTATATGTACTTTATATTGGTACTCGAAGTACCTGATTTATAAATATCTCGAGTATCTAATATAAGTGTTTCGTATACCTGAGAGGTAGGTACCTAGAGTGCCTATCGTGGTTAGGTACCTTTAATACCTAATATTTCAGGTACCAAAATATGCATTTCAGGTACTCATCGTACATGTACGCCAAATATGTAAGCACAGGATACATTGGGTATTTAATAAGCAGGTACACTGGGCACGTTATGTACAAGTACGTCGAGTACCTAATACGCAGGTACATCTGGTACCTAACAAAACGGTATATCAGGTACTTAATAGACAAACGTGCCGAGTATCTGATACACATGTGAGCTGAGTACCTAATACCCGCGTGCATAAGGTACCTGATAGATGGGTACACTTAGTACCTAATAAAATGATAGTGCCTTAGGTACTTTATAGAAAGGTACTCAAAGTATTTAATACAGAAATTCTTATTAGGTAAGAGTACCTAATAAATGTGTTTCCTGCATACCTAATGCATAGATACCTTGTGTAATTAATCTGTAGGTATATACCTAAAATTGTATGCATAGTAAATTACATTCTCAGGTTTCTTATATTGAATTATATATAATCTAATTCTTTGTAATTATACATTTTGTGGGAAACTTTGTATTTTGTTAAATTTTACAAATTTCTTGTTTATTTAAATACGTATTGTTCAAATTCCATCGCTCTTTCATGCAAAGGAAATTATATGTCTTCTTACCAATGTAAATCCCAAAGCCAGAGTCAATTATTATATATTATCGTATATAACTGATTATTTCATCAAATAAAATAATACGATGAATGAAATAATAAAAAATAATTTTAAGAAAGTTCCAAGAATTTATATAAGATGTAATACAATCCAGTTCGAAAGCTGATGAGGTTTCTAAACTCGGTGGTTAATTGCCACGAGTGTTTCGTTTCATTTTCACTCCGTATGATACCTTAACGATGTATCGAAATTACGGAGTAAAAGCTAATCAAACAGTATGGACCGCGAACAGTGTCGCGGCAATGGAAGAGTGAACATCCGATGGTGGTGGAGTATTACACGATTCAGTCGTCCATTGAGGTGAGTCGCGAAAGCGAAATTGTAAATGTCGGAAGAAAATTGCGCCGCGCTACTTTTCCTCGTAATTGTCCAACTGATCAAACAATGCTTGTTCCCTAGTCGAATTGGACGCAGAAGGTAACGAGCGAAAGTGAAGCTCCAGTCGATGACGTAAATTTATCGATTATCGAGTAATTTGTACTATTTTTTCCATTATTAGAATGAAATTTGCAAACACGTTTGTATGTCAAGAAATAAAAGTATAGCAATAAAATGTGAAATCATAAAAATTTGTAAAGTAAATATAAAATTATAAAATTTTGCAAATTAAATATAGAAAATTATAAAATTTTGCAATTTAAATATAGAAAATTATAAGATTTTTCAAATTAAATATAAAATTATAAAATTTTGCAAATTAAATATAAAAAATTGTAAAATTTTGCAAATTAAATATGAAAAATTATAAAATTTTGTAAATTGAATATAAAGTTATAAAAATTCCAAAATAACATGAAATTATAGAAATTTGAAAATAAAATATAAAATTATAAAAATTTGAAAGTATGGTATGAAGTTATAAAAATGTGGAAATGAAAGATGGAATAATAATTTCATTTTATTCACTCATGAAAATAATTTAAACAACAATGTATAGTAATAAAAATAATTATTAATCTTAATATTATGTAATGTATAACTGTGTTAATTTATACAGAGAATTATACGTAGTGGTACTTGTCCTACTATAATACTCGTTTGACGATGAGTTGTACTTTCTGTATACCTTTCCATGTTTTATTTTCTCTAACTCACCTATGATCTCACTTCCGTTTAATCGCTCGTATGTATCTGCACGTTTTTACATTATAGTAATTATAAAACTTTGCTTATTAAATGTTTGCTCCTTTTTCATAACAGTTTCTTTCCGTTCGTATCGTGTTTCATTAAATTGAAACTAATTTTTAAAATTGGAGAAAGTTATAAATGGTACAGATTAAATTATTATTTTTTGCATAAAAAGATAATTTTAACTTTTAATGTAGTAAGAAATAAAATTATTCCGGAAATAAGGATATGAAATAAAATTTCATATAGAAAATATTGAAAAAAATGCAATTAATTTCCGACATAAAATAATTGTAAATATTAAAATCTATAATATTTACTATATTACTACTTCTTGTATAATGAATCTTAATATATCACAAACTATAATAAAATCACTCCCAAAACAAACACTCGTTTAAAAAACCTTACTTTGATTAGACAACTATAGCAATATCCAGTTAGTAAATACCCCCATGTAGAACAAAGTAAGCCATTATCATTACCATAATTCAATTCATGCAAAAATAAATCCATTAGGATATTAAAATTTAAATATTCAATATTTCCATTCAGACCAAACCAGGTCACAATTATAACAAAATTCAATTACTATATTCACCATCTAAATTAACTTAAATTTGATCTAACCTAACCTAACATAACCAAATTTTGCTATTACCATTACCATAATTCAGTTTATGTAAAAATAAACTGAAGGAAATTGAAATTTAATTATTTAATACTCCTATTCAAACCAAACCAGGTCACAATTATAACAAAATTCAGTTACTATATTCACCATCTAAATTAACCCAAATCTAATCTAATCTAATCTAATCTAATCTAATCTAACATAACCAAATTTAGCTATTACCATTACTATAATTCAATTTATGTAAAAACAAACTCATAAGGAAATTGAAATTTAATTATTTAATACTCCCATTCAAACCAAACCAGGTCACAATTATAATAAAATTCAATTACTATATTCTCTATCTAAATTAACCCAAACCAATTCATAACAAAAATTCATTTATTATTATAAATAGCGACATTCAAACCAAAACAATAATTATAACAAAATCCAGTTACTAACTACCCGCACATAAACCATAACAAAATTCAATTACTATCGCAAATACTACCATCAAAATCAAACCATAACTATACCAAACTTCAATTACTATATACTCCATGTAAATTAAACTAGACCAAACCATAAAAAGATTGATTTACTGTTATCGACATCATCATCAAAACCAAACCATAACAAAATTCACTTACTATCATAAATACCACCATCAAAATCATACCATAACTATACCAAACTTCAATTATTACATCCTCCATCTAAATTAATCCAAACCAAACCATACAGAAATTGATTTATTATTATAAACACCATAATCGAAACCAAACCATAACAAAATTCGCTTACTATCATAAATTCACTATTATAAATTCCCCCGTCAAAACCAGACCAAACCATACCACAACAAAATTCACTTAATAAACCTTCTTACACAAACCAAACCAAGCCACAATCCTTTCCCCCCCACCCATTGCCATAATTTCAACACATGCATCACAGTCACACCTCTCGGATACTCAAATAATTATTATTCCCCGTTAAAACCCCATGTACCTACCCATGTTACCGTGCAAATTTTCACATTACTATTTTTTCTTCTCTCCTTCCCTCTTCCTTTCCCATCTGCCCAACACGAACGAGACATCCAGCGCGAAAAACTCGAGTGAAAAGTGGTCGCTAATGAACAGCTTGCGGGGAAAGAGCGCGATAAACGTGTAATCTCAGAGATCCGCGGTTTTTATTAGCGCGTGGAGAGTGCAACGCCTCTCCGCTCGTCCGATTCCTCGGTATCGCTAATCGTAGATACGTATCTTAATGGGCGAGAGTCATCGAGGTGGATGCGAATTATGGACATTTAACTCGCGCAGATGATACGATGCAGCGCCACGATTTCGACGTTTTCGAAATTTATCGCTGCGTTTCATGGCGACCATGAACAGCTACAGGGTGGCCAGGGAGAAGAACTGATTGGTCTGGAAAAGTCGTAACTCGCTTTAAGTTGCAGGAAAATGATGGTCGTATGAGCGATATCATTTTTCTCGCATCTGTTAACTATATTTTCGAATAAAATAACAACGTAGTATCGTAGGTTCAACCATTTCGCGATGGCGGAACTGGACGTCAATGTGCCAATGGTGCAAACAGTATTTTGCATTTTCATCTTCATATATCTATATATACAAGGTATCACACCAATGGTAGTAGGACTAGGAAGAGGGTGATTCTATGTGAAAAACAGAATCGAAAATGAAGAATAAAATTTTTTCATTCGAAGCTTCGTTGTCGAGGAAATCAACTTTAAATATTCACCGAGTACACGTGCTTTTAGCTATGGCTTACATGTATGGACCATCGATACACCAGTATCGGTGGTAAAATCGGTAGGAGGTGATTCTACGTGAAAAAACAAATCGAAAATAAAGAATAACATTTTTTCATTCGAAGCTTCTTTTTCGAGGAAATCGATTTTGAATATTCAGTGAGTACGCTGGTATACTGATGGCTCCAGCCATCTTAGCCAAAGTGCACGCGTTCACGTTGAATATTCAAAATCGATTTCCTCGAAAACGATGCTTCGAATGGAAAAATTTTATTTTTCATTTTCGATTTGGTTTTTCACGTAGAATCGCCTCTGATCGATTGTACCACCGATACTCGTATATCGATGGTCTATCCATATAAGCCATAGCTAAATGCACGTGTACTCGGTGAATACACAAAGTCGATTTCCTCGAAAACGAAGCTTCGAATGGAAAAATTTTATTTTTCATTTTCGATTTGGTTTTTCACGTAGAATCACCCCTGATCGATTGTACCACCGATACTCGTATATCGATGGTCTATCCATATAAGCCATAGCTAAATGCACGTGTACTCGGTGAATACACAAAGTCGATTTTCTCGGTAACGAAGCTTCGAATGGAAAAATTTTATTCTTTATTTTCGATTTGCTTTTTCACCTAGAATCACCTCTGATCGATTGTACCACCGATACTCATATACCGATGATCCATCTGTATAAGCCATAGCTAAATGCACATGCACTCGGTGAGTATTCGAAGTCGAATTTCTCGATAACGAAGCTTCGAATGGAAAAATTTTATTCTTTATTTTCGATTTGCTTTTTCACCTAGAATCACCTCTGATCGATTGTACCACCGATACTCCTATACCGATGATCCATCTGTATAAGCCATAGCTAAATGCACATGCACTCGGTGAGTATTCGAAGTCGAATTTCTCGATAACGAAGCTTCGAATGGAAAAATTTTATTCTTTATTTTCGATTTGCTTTTTCACCTAGAATCACCTCTGATCGATTGTACCACCGATACTCATATACCGATGATCCATCTGTATAAGCCATAGCTAAATGCACATGCACTCGGTGAGTATTCGAAGTCGAATTTCTCGATAACGAAGCTTCGAATGGAAAAATTTTATTCCTTATTTTCGATTTGTTTTTTCACGTAGAATCACCTCTGACCAATTGTACCGACACCGGACCCCCTGTATAATAATAATATTTTCAACAATTTACGTAAGGGTTGTTTTTCTCTATTCTACTCGATTTCTAGGTATATTTTACGAGTATTGGATATACGTACACGTCACGTTGGTTTTCAAACGTTGCAGTTTCATTTAACAGACACAATTCTTGGTAAATTTTTACAAAGTTATTTATCATTATCAGTTATTATCATGTTTTATATTTCTTAAGAATGTGATACTTTGTAAGACATTTACGAAGAGGAAATAGGCTATCAGAAAAAGGTTACGATCATGGTACATGATTCAGTCGTACGATTATTATCGTTCTTTTATTTACCTGTTTTATTCTTTTTGTTTTTGTTTTTCAATTAATGGAAGTGACGTTCAGAGAGGATAATTATAGGAAGACTTGGAGACTGCAAATGGGGAATTATTGATTTTGTATTTCGAAGCTATTATGTCTGCATAGTGCTCGCTGTTTTATTCAACGTTGAAGATCCGCGAATAAAATGTACTTTACGCTTCTGTGTAATTAATTTCTGTGCTTTTGATTTTCTCGTGCAGTCGTGCTGAGAGAAACCCAGGTTAATTGCTTGTCTGGTTCTTGGTTTAATTATACCGTTTTCTAAGGCTCTATTCTGTCTTCTAGATTATACTACGTTGTTTTTTAACGTCTCTTATCTTCTTCGTGTTTTACGTGGTTTGAAAGATGATTTTGTGGAAAATTATAGGATGAAGTGTTCATATATGATGACATATGATGACCATTTTTCATTTTTACGATGGTGAACATCTACAATAATGACAATGACATTAAAAATTTTCTATGATAGTAATCTTGGACCGATTAGGATCATTGCAATCTCCATTTCTTAATTTTTTATCATATTATTTGATAATTCATCATGTCCTAAAAATAATGAAAATTTTATCGTGGCCCCCAAAACGTACTATATAAAAGGTGAATGCCAATGGAAGTGTTAATTGACTGAGAAATAAAGAAAGGAAAGGAAAAGGGATCGAGAAATGTAAATGGCGTTTCTAATCATGGCTGGTACGCACGAAGGCGAACTGAGACTTTGTTTGAACCGGCGTAATTTCAGCCGAGGCGGGGTTGGCCTGTTCGAAATATCGCCCACTTTGTTTCGCTGAAATTGGCCATACGATCATTTGGAACAGAGACATTGTGTAGGCTTCACGTAGGACTTTACTTTCGCCGGTGGAACAATGAAATTGGAGGTGTTCTGAACGCGTGTTTGATCACGGCGACGTGGAACGCAATAACCAGGATAAATTCGTCGAAATGGCCCGATTCCGTTTTATTTTTCCTTGCTTTCCAGGCTTTTGCCATTCTGAAATCACCGTGACGATAGCCCGATTTGATTCGAAATTTGTGTACGATTGAACGAGAGTTTTCTTTTAGATCGAGATATTGGTAAATATAGTGGAAGTCGATGGAAATTTATTTGGGACGTTGAGTCTCCATTTTTACCATTATTCGATACCTTTTGGAGACTAGTTAAGGATAATTTTTTGGACAGAAGTGGTTCTTCAGAGTGAAATTTATTTTATGGTTAGGGAAATTTATTTATTTAATTAAATTAATGACGTTTTGCTAATAAATGGTAACTGAATTTTGCCATTTTTACCATTATTCGATACCTTTTGGAGACTAGTTAAGGATAATTTTTTGGACAGAAGTGGTTGCTCAGAGTGAAATTTATTTAATTAATTAAATTAATGACGCTTTGCTAATAAATGGTAACTGTGTTTTGCCATTTTTACCATTATTCGATACTTTTTGGAGGCTAGTTAAGGATAATTTTTTGGACAGAAGTGGTTGCTCAGAGTGAAATGTATTTTATGGTTAGGGAAATTTATTTAATTAATTAAATTAATGACGTTTTGCTAATAAATGGTAACTGAATTTTGCCATTTTTACCATTATTCGATACCTTTTGGTGGCTAGTTAAGGATAATTTTGTGAAGAGAAGTGGTTGTTCAAAGTGAAATTTATTTTGTGGTTAGGGAGGTTTATTTAATTAATTAAATTAATAATGCTTTGCTAATAAATGGTAACTGAATTTTACCATTTTTGCCTTTATATAACATTTCTTTCTGTCAATTGTTTGGGTAACGTTTCTATATAAGTAAATTTTTTATTGAATTCTGCTATTATTGTTTGCCATTTTCGCTACTAATTAACGCTTCTTTCTAAAAATTAAATGTTTCGCAAGGCTAAATGTTTCTCCAAAGACAATGGAGAAGGGGAGAAAACGATTGAGTAATTAAGCATTCCCAGTATTTGATTATTTTTACAATTTGTAACACTATCTAGTATTTTTCTGATTGTATTATTTTCTTTGGTATTTTCTATAACACTATTCAAAATTTTAATTTTAAGAATTTCCCAAGAAAATGGTAAGAAAATAGAAATTTATTTAAACAATTTAATATTCTCAGTATTTTACCATGTTTTCTATTTTCACTACTGCGTGAAATTTCTTTGTACATAAAATTAAATTTCGTATAAAATGTCCCTTCCAACATACATAATGAAAGACACCAGTTGCTCAAAGTTTGTAACCAAAAATTTACTAGTGAAAGAAAAAGAATAGTCACTAGATATATTTAAACGTTCGAACATTTTTCTTATTGATATCCAATTTTACTATTTTTATCATTTTTAATGTTACAATATTTAACACTTCCTTCTACCCAAACTTAAATTTTTCGCAACTCTGTGAAAATAGCGAGAGAGATCTACGGTCCAAATATTGTACCTAGAAATGTCCCTAGAACTCTAGAGAAATTCGAGAAAATGGGAACTTTCGTGCCACACTCTGTTCCCAACTCTCCCAACGATAGCAAACGATCCGATTAACGATAGTATCCAACGATAATGCTACCTGGAAGTTTCACAGCAGCTGAAAGATATTCGTCCAACATGGTCTATTAGAATGTCATTAGGGCTTAACTGACGTTGCTATTAGAGAGGAAATTAGCAAATAATACGCAGGCCCGAGTGGGCGCTGCTCGGGAATAAATTAGGTAAATGCGAGGCAAACCCAGTTTAATTACGGATTAAGCGTTTGTGGGCCAGTAAGCCTATTGTCGTTTAGGTGTGGCCTGACGTCCTCGTGACTGCGCCTAGAAGCTTCGTGCTGCTCGATAATTAGAAGACGCGAATTCGTGTCCCGGCTTCCTTTTCTTTCTTCCAGCCTAGAAATGGTCAGCTGGGAGGGTCGAAATATCTGCTCCATCGAGTAACCGAGTAACCTTGTTACCTAGCAGATCCACGAAGGATCAGAGCCACCTTCTCAGGATTCTCGTTGTTTCTTGACCATTATGAAACCTCTAACTAGCACCTGTCTCTACGGTTCATCGATCGCAATCCGTGATCAATTGGAAGTGACTGTAAACGTGATTCCAAGGACCTCGACAGGGTCTCGGAACACAGATTCGTGCCTTTTGTGAAGCTCGAAATGGGATCTCATAGCAGAGCTAAGTCCATAAAGACTTAGGTGTCTTTATCTTAGGGTTATGGTGCCTAGATATTGTACAGAGTTGGAATGAAGTCTCTTGGGAGGCACGAGGCCTACAGGTCTGTTACATCCATGAATTGAACCACACAGTACCTCACGATAATGAGATTAATCTGCCTAGGTACCTTTATTACAATTGTAGGGGGTCCTCCCTAAGGTTGTTAGAGAGGATTTGGTCGCAGGAATCTTCGGTGGTGGTAAAAGGGACGAAAGAAAAGGAAGGAATGAGCGTTTCGTCCTAGGCCTGCTAGTGGACTCATCAGTAAGGCTAGCCTAGCAGGCCTTAGACGGGAATATTATTGGAAGGTCTGGAAGTTATATATGTAGGAAACGGAGGTTTTCCCAGGACTTGTGAGAAAGTCATATATAACATATATAACTTCCCGACCTTCGAATAGTATCCCAGTCTAACCCTTTTGTACGTTTTGGTTCTTTTTCATATGTATATTATTGTATCTAGTTTCTGGCGCATTAAACGTACGTTAAATTGGAAAAAATTGGCCTGCCTTACTGATAGTAATCAGTCTCTAGGTAGCCTTACTGATGAGTCCACTAGCAGACCCGGGACGAAACGCATCCCTTCCTTTTCCTTTTGTTCCTTCTAGCACCACCGCCACCCGAGGATACCTGCGATTGACCGACTTCAATAATCATGGTAGAGGAGGACCTCCTACTGCAGTATCGGCGATGGTTTTCTGTTTCATAATAACTTCAAAGACTGCGTCGATTCTGTTATATCCTATGTCACTAGCTCTCCCTATGATCTGCCAATGATCTTGGTCACTATTCTCAGCTAATAGTGGTCAATGCCTGTGATTGAAGAGGTGTCAGCGAATTTAGCTAGCCGTGAGGATGAAAATACGCTGTGCCATCTCTACTCGAACGCACTATACTTTGTTTCCTGCTTAGACTCTAGTTTGGGTCTTGGTGTTTCAAGCTTTGGTTTCCTGGTGACACGGGTTTGTGGATGCTAGTGACAGGATAAGTTATATCGTCACGATTTTTGCCTGAAGTTAGGGGATAATATTCTAAGTATATGGTTGCATCAAAGGTACCTCAGCAGATTGATCTCTTTATCGTGGGGTATTGTGAGGTTCAATTCATGGATGTAGCATTTGTAACGTGTAACAGACCAACAACAAATATTCGTGTGCTGTAGCTCTGTGATTATGTTAATAAAGTAAGAAGGAAAATTGCTTCGTAACCCTATGGCTCCGTTAGACCTACATTTTGTAGATTCTCCATGGTCCATTAGACTTGGATACTTTAGAAATCTTCTTATTCTTGTACAGGATTCAATTCTTTGATCTGCCAATAAGAAAAATCGTGAGACTTATTTCTATGATTATTTCGGAGAAGAAAGTGCAGTGATTCTCTGGTTCGCTAGACCTACATTTGCCTCTCTAACCATTTTCTTATTTTTATACACGGTTCGGTTTGTAGATATGACACTTGAGATCAATAATAAAAATTCGTCTGCCCTAGTTTTACAACTGTGTCAAGAAACGTGTCTTTGTGACACTGTGACCTATCGGACTGACAGTCCTTTCTATAATAATACTCTCATTCCTGTAGGGTACGTGAAGCAATGCATGGATGTAGCTTTCCAGACTAGCAACAGAAATTCGTGCATCCTATTTTCATGCTTAGATTAAGGGAGGTGAACACATGACACTATGTTTTGTTAGATCTACGTTTCTTCATCTAACTATATTTTCATCTTTGTATATTAAGTATTATGAATTCGTAGTACTTATTCGTGGTACAATTCGTTGATGTGACAGTCTAGGTCAATAATGAAAATTCGTGTATCCTTCCTGTGTGATTGGGTTACAGGAGATGATTCTGTAACTCTAGATCTTATGAGGTCTAGAGATCTCTTTATCTTTGCATAATAGGTATGTGATTGAATTGGTACGTGTGACACTGCAGATCAGTAATAAAAATTCGTGTATCTACTTTTATAATTGGTCAGAGAAGGTGATCCTCTATCTTACTTGATCTACAATCCTCTCTAGCTGTTAGTATAGTACATGATCCAATTCCTAGACGTGACACTTTATATCTTTAACAAAAATTCGTCAGTTCCATCTTTGTGACCAGATCAAGTAACTTCTTTGCTGTATTTTCTCATTTCTTTTTAGTATATTATATATATTCCAGTTCAGAACTCATCAATAATACAAATGCAAGTACCTCTATGACCATGTCAAAGCAGGTGATCCTCTAATCTCATAACTCACCAGACCTACAATTCTCCTTCTATCTATCTCATCTCTGCACAGTTCATGATCCAATTTCTAGACATGACACTCTAGATCTTTACCAAATATTCGTCGACTCCATCTTTATAAGCAGATTAAGTAACTTCTTTGCTCTATTTTCTCATTTCCTTTTCAGTATGTTATATAGTCTAGCTCAGAGCACGTCAACAAGGCAAATCCAAGTACCTCTATGACCATGTGAAAGAAGATGATCCTCCAATCCTATAACTCACCAGATCTACAATTCTTCCCTCTATACCTCTCATCTCTACACAGTTCATGATCCAATTTCTAGACATGACACTCTAGATCTCTACCAAATATTCGTCGACTCCATCTTTATAACCAGATTAAGTAACTTCTTTGCTCTATTTTCTCATTTCCTTTTCAGTATGTTATATAGTCTAGCTCAGAGCACGTCAACAAGGCAAATCCAAGTACCTCTATGACCATGTGAAAGAAGATGATCCTCCAATCCTATAACTCACCAGATCTACAATTCTTCCCTCTATACCTCTCATCTCTACACAGTTCATGATCCAATTTCTAGACATGACACTCTAGATCTCTACCAAATATTCGTTGACTCCATCTTTATGACCAGATTAAGTAACTTCTTTGCTCTATTTTCTCATTTCCTTTTCAGTATGTTATGTAGTCTAGCTCAGAGCACGTCAACAAGGCAAATCCAAGTACCTCTATGACCATGTGAAAGAAGATGATCCTCCAATCCTATAACTCACCAGATCTACAATTCTTCCCTCTATACCTCTCATCTCTACACAGTTCATGATCCAATTTCTAGACATGACACTCTAGATCTCTACCAAATATTCGTTGACTCCATCTTTATGACCAGATTAAGTAACTTCTTTGCTCTATTTTCTCATTTCCTTTTCAGTATGTTATGTAGTCTAGCTCAGAGCACGTCAACAAGGCAAATCCAAGTACCTCTATGACCATGTGAAAGAAGATGATCCTCCAATCCTATAACTCACCAGATCTACAATTCTTCCCTCTATCCATCTCATCTTTGCACAGTTCATGATCCAATTCCTACACATGACACTCTAGACACCTACCAAAAATTCGTCAGTTCTATCCTGATCACCAGATCAAGTAACTTCTTTGCTCTATTTTCTTATTTCTATCAATAAGTTGCATAATCCATTTCAGAGAGTTGACACTCCACATCAACAGTGCAAATCTATATACCTTTATAACCATGTCAAAGAAGCTGATCCTTCAATCCCATAACTCGCTAGACTTACAATTCATCCCTCTATACCTCTCATCTCTACACAGTTCATGATACAATTCCTAGACATGACACTCTAGGCACCTACCAAAAATTCGTCAACTCTGTCCTCATCACCAAGTCAAGTAAGATGATCCTGTAACTCTGTACCTTGTCAAACCTATTGATGCATTCTTACCAAGAGACTTTCCTCTAACTTGTCAGCCCTAGTATCACTACCAATGCATCAATAGGCTCATAGCCACAGCGATAGATCTTCACTAGCTCTCTCGACTAGAAAAATATCAGGATTTCGAGCTCGTTTCGATCTCGTCTATCGACCCTAGTAGAATTCGCAATTTCGTGGTCGAAAACTTGGCGTGAGACGTCCGTTACGTAAACACGTCTGCTGTCACAGAGGAATGAACGTGGAGCGGAAATGTTCCTTCCCACGTGGCACGATCGAAACTCCGATTATTTCCCGTTAGCTGTTTCTTCCGCGGCGTGGAATTTAATTCATCGATTAATCGGATACCGTTCTGCTCCGGAAAGGAAGGAAACCATGGAACCAGCGGGATAATTAGGTTTAATTGAACCGCGGTGTCTTAGGAATCCAGCCACTGTTACCGGCCACGGAGAGCTCAGGCCCGTAAGAAGACTCGTTTTTTCCGTTTGTCTCGCCACCATTTATTTCGCGAAACATTTTTATTCGCTTCCTGATTAATTAGCACCGAGATTTATGCAACAGACCGTTATGACGATTAGCGTCTTCGACGCTGTTTCCAGCATTCGCTGTTCGCGCTCGTTAGGAATGTTGCTAGTTCCTTTCGCTAGTGAATCTTCCGAACTGAAAGACGTTTTTACAGAGATGGTAGAAAAGAACGTTTAAGAGATTCGTAGGATTAATTAAGGATTGAAGTGAGCGAGTGGGAATAAAAATTATTCTTTGCTCTGGGAAGTGTGTACGTAGGTATTAGGCATCTGAGGATGCGTGTATAGGTATGGTGCAGTGTACTTACAGATGTGGAGGAACTTTTTGATACTGGAACTACCGGCTTATAGCGAGTAATTAAATATATTATATATAAATGATAATAATTTTATGAAAGGAAATAGCTATATGTAATTATGTTTCTGGATAAATTAAATTATTTATACTGCGATGATAGTTATCGAAAATAGCTATATATTTTCTATGATTGCGGAAATAAAATATGAAAAACATTTTGATTAATATTTGACTATTAATAACGAATTTTGATAGTGCAAAAGTTAAAAATTAAATTTCGTGAGTGTTTACTAATTAATAATAATTATAAATAATTTGACTATTAATAATATGTAGATATTAATCACCATATCTATATATTTGACTATTAATAACGAATCTTGGTGGTGCAAAAGTCGAAGATTAAATAAAAATTAAATTTCGTGGGTATTTACTAATTAATAATAATTACAAATAATTTGACTATTAATAGCATATAGATATTAATCCCAATATCTATACATTTTATTATTAATTAGGAATCTTGGTAGTACAAAAGTCGAGGATTAAATAAAAATTAAATTTCACGAGTATTTATTAGTTAATAATAATTCCAAATAATTTGACTATTAATAACATATAGATATTAATCACAATATCTATATATTTGACTATTAAGGACTAATCTTAGTGATGCAAAAATTAAAAATTAAATAAAAATTAAATTTCATGGGTATTTACTAATTAATAATAATTCGAAATAATTTGGCTATTAATAACGAATCTTGTTGGTGCAAAAGTCGAGAATTAAATAAAAATTAAATGTATTAATTTAATAATTATATATTTAATTATATTTATTAATAATAATTCCAAATAATTTAGAATTAAAATAACACGTAACCAAATTTTTAATAGCTTACTACAATATTTTATATTATATTTTAATCCTCTATGAGTTACACAGATGACTGTCTTTTTCCTTTCTAATTTTTTAATTTTTATTCCTTCGTCCTGTCACATTAATATACTGACATTATGTCATGGTATAATCATTATACTGACGTCAAATGAATTTTATTCCGAATTTTAGACCGGGTTAAAAAATGGTAATTAATAATTAATCTTCTCTCTTAACTATTTTTTAATATGAGCAAACAAAATGTCAGCTGTTCGTAAATATTATGTAAATATTATAATGTTTCCGTGCACGCTGTGAGAATTTAAAAATTAGGTATGTAGTTCGTGTAAACGAAGCGCCTATTCAATATTCAGGGACGAAATGGCTGGATTTGAATATAATGGTAAATGTTTGGGAATATTTTGCTGAAACGACCGATCGACGTGAGAGGTAATTTAATTCTGCGTATGAATAGAAAGTAATAGTTGTATAAGTATAGGAAGCAACTTTTAGAAAATGTATACAAATGAAGCTTTATATAAATCTATGTAATAATCTAGACAAATGTTGGATCATCAGATAATTATCGATATTTGTGTAAAATAATTTGCCTGTCGTAATCAGAATTTTGAATATGTATATTAACATAATAAATATAATGGCTTAGTGAAAAAAAAAAAAAAAAAAAAAAAAAAAAAAAAACATGAAATGGTATAAATTTTGCAATCAAATTCGATCTTCAATACATTCTTCAGAGTCCATCAGTGAAGAAATAAAATCGAATAAATTTATAATATTATATCATTAACCCTCGACGATTTTTTGGCTAAAGAATGGTACGAGTTGACAAATTTTCTATTATAAAGCTGATAATATTTTTTGAGCAGTAAATAAGATATCGTATAATAATTAATACGTAGAATTATTTAATTTCGATACCTCGCACACTGTACATTATTTTAAATTTTTATATATTAATTAATATCGAGATTCGAAATTTTATTAAATGGCGACTGAAGGGTGCCTTTCGAGTGCAAATGGTTAATAGTCTGAAATTCTTAATTTTGTTGAATGCATCAAAAGCTGAAGCATTTTGTTTGAAATTTCATTATCAGAATGTACACTTAAAATCATTAATTGTAAATGGACATTCCTTGTTGGCTTTCCTTATCTTCCATATATTATACACATATGTACGAAAATATATACACAAAGAAATATATACATATATATAGATCATTTAAAAATTTCGAAAATTATCTGGGAAAAAGAATTTTATTAATATTAATTGATGTACAATAGTTTACAAATAATATTGTAGATTAATAATTTGTAATTTTTCATTAATAAGTATATATAAGTTTTATAAAAATTGTAATGTTTTCTAGTTTACATTTGATAATATAATAATATTTTTCTTTTATTTTCCTTTTTTTGGGGAATGGGAATTTACAATTTTTTAAATTAGAATTATGTGTGTTTTATAATAAATATAGTATATTTGTTTATTCTTAATTTTTCATTGAATTTGACACTATACTTTTATACAATTTGTTTTATTAGAATTATGTGTGTTTTGTAATAAATATAGTATATTTGTTTATTATTAATTTTTCATTGAATTTGATATTATTTTTATCTATTTCTCTTTTTTTTAATAATAATTTGTACTAGGAAATAATTTCCATTAAAAATCGAATATTCGTGTATTCAGATTAATCGACAAATCACATGGCATCGCTACCTAGACCGACTAGATCTCTGGATCCGAGGTATTTCAATAAAATCAGTCGATTCTAAGATCAAAGATAAACTTTACAAGCGACTTGAGAAAATTCCAACACCTTCGAAAGATGTAAAGTAGCGTTAAAATAGCTTGTACAAACATCTACGAGGATTATTTACCTTCCTACACGTTCTATGAAAATAGAGTCTTTATTTATCGCTATTTTTTCAGATATTTATACAGAATACCTTTTACATATTAAAAAAGAAAACATTATAAAAATAAAAATGCATATATAAATATATGCATGATAAAAAGAATTATTATAAATTAATATAATATCAAATTTATAGTATCTATATACAATATATATACATATACAAAAAGATACATATATACACATGCAAATAAATATATGTTTAGTAAAAAGAATTATTATAAATTAATATAATATCAAATTCATAGTACCTATATACAATATATATACATATACAGAAATATGCATATATACACATGCAAATAAATATATGCATGGTAAAAAGAATTATTATAAATTAATATAATATCAAATTCATAGTACCTATATACAATATATATACATATACAAAAATATACACATTTTTCCTGAATTATATTGTATATATAACATTATAATAATATAAATGCATAAAGAAATTTATGCATGGTAAAAAGAATTATTATAAATTAATATAATACCAAATTCATAATACCTATATACAATATATATACATATACAAAAATATACACATTTTTCCTGAATTATATTGTATATATAACATTATAATAATAGAAATGCATAAAGAAATTTATGCATGGCAAAAAGAATTATTATAAATTAATATAATACCAAATTCATAATATCTGTATACAATATGTATACATACACACATTTTTTACAAATATACACATATACACATTTTTCCTGAATTATATTTTATATATAAATTATATAAATTATATTTCGTATCATTATATATTAATTTATATATAATACTTCTTACAATAAAACATCCGTTACTCCAATTATATAATAAAAAATATGATATATATAATAATACAAAATAAAATTTTAAACATATTTTACCAACACCTTAATTTCACTTTTTATAACAAATCAAATATATCATGTGCAACAAATGTTTTTTAAGGTTTCGAGATTGGTCAGGTATTATCACGGTAACACTGTATGTATGCTTTGCATCTATGCTGAATAGAGTAAACTTTATTCGCAGATAGTTAAGCGAATTCCTCCAGTATGGTACATCGCGCGTTCCTAACGTGACCATTACATAACACATTTTTATGCAACGATTCAGTTGCACAATACATTTTTTCTTTTTTTACACACGTGTATCACACCTGAGTCATGCTGCTCCAAAAGTGTACACATCGTTAATAATAGTAACGATCCGACAGAACTATTCTGTTTATCTTTAAAGATAAACACACGTGACATTTTTTAAACAATTTAAGATTATTTTCCTGCAACCTTCAACCTTTTACACTCCAGTGTGCCATTATGGTTACATCGACGATTTACAGTTTGTTATTCAGTCTTACATTGCACGATAAAAATAGAAAAAGGAAGTAAACTATCGTAAATGTAAATTATCGAACATTTATCATTTATTTCCATATAATTCTTTCAAACCAAATATAGTTTCTTCAAATATAAAGAAGAAATTAGCATAATTCGTGGAAATTAAATTTCAAATTAACTCTACCCTTATTATTTGTAATAAATTTAATAATGTTACATTTAATAAATTATTTTTAATAAAATTAAGACTGGAATATCCAAGGGTGTCAAAATGAGACTTTTAGGGTTTTTAATTTTTGGAATTATTGGAAATATGAGGCTACTTTTTGCAAAATTACTATTGATTCTTCCTCAGACAGCAGCATAATTATTTATACCTACTTATTTTCATTATATCAATTTAATTAATATCGTTTATGTATACTGTATTTATGTATCGTAGAAATTACAAATCGCTATTTCTGATGTTAATAATTTTCCTAAAAACTTTTTAAGACTGAAATACAGAATGTAATTCTATCCAAAACTATATTCTTCACCCCATGTTCTTCAACCCTTATAAGAAAATTAATCTGCAGTTTGCCACACACTCGTCCACGCATTGACAAATTTAAAACACAAAAGAAGACTGTAAATTAATTTTTCCTTTCCAATAGAGAAATTTTAATAAAAAAAAAAGGAAGAAAAATCACTGTTAAAGTATAGTAAAACGTAGTAAAGTATAGCATAGTAAGATATCAGAAAAGAAATGGAATTATGAACGAAAAATCATGCGAAAAAATTAATCAGGATGCAAAGGGTTGATGCATACGTCGAATGACAACGTCACGTAGTGACAGACAAATTCTTATCAGCATATGATGCGATTTCATAGCGAAAAGCTGCACGATATTTCGTCCTTTTTCGTTCGTCGAAGAGGCATAACACGAGAATTCCGTACACGCTGGACCGGAACGTGTTCCAAAACCATAAAAACCCTAACGACTCGACAGCGAACTATAATTTTAGTGGAAGATTCTTCGATAAAAAGCTTAATCCGTCGCGGTCGTTGAAGTCGACGTGACCACTTTCGGTGCTTTCACCCTTATTGCAGACGTACCCAACGCGTCGGGGTATCAATCATGCTGAAAGTTGAACTAACGTCGCTCTGTCGAATAGGCTAATGTGGTTTCTACAGGATTTTCCGATCTTCCTTCTTCCTGTTACGTTGTTTCAAAAAGAAAATTAGAATCGAGTATAGGATTCGAGTGGTTATTGCAATAATTAAAATTATTCTCGAAATTGTGACTATTATATGATATAGAAAATTGACAAAATTCAAAAAGAACTTTGAAAATTTATAATGCATGGGATATATCCTAAACCTGATGCGTAGCTCTTAGCTTGGTATCGTTCACCAAAAATTGTTTTTTAGAAAACGATACCAATTACCAGGTCTCACCACGAGGAGGTGTCTACGCATCGAGACCCAACATGCGCCCTAGTGGCGCATCCTACTGGCGCTATCCGTATCAAAGGTAGCCTAATCTAACTTGGAGCGAATTAAGTTCAAATGACTCTACTGACACTTTATTATATTTCGTGTCTTACAAAAGGGGTTTCGGTTCGGTATACTGAAACTCTACCGTCGCAACGCTAAGATATTTTCAAGTTCCCATAAAAATAGGGAATGAAATATCAAACACGCGAGCTAATAGAAAATCGCGACGCGCCCGAACGAGTTCGCGATTATTCGAAAGACCGACTAGCCTAGGCGATGTACTCCCGTGTACAGAGATAACTTCATACCTCGGCACCCTCCCGATCGGGCCTAGCTCAATTCCAGTCACTGTCGCACTCGCCAAGACTTACACGTGGACCAAGGATAGTCCCTGAACCAATGAAACTTCTAGTGTCAACGCGAGGGCCCTGCTGGGCGGTTGCCGGCCAAGACAGACACTTCGCATCCCAGCCACACGGGGTAGAACTTAATCATCCCTGTGGTCTAACCGTAGATGGTACTAGTCCGTCAGCCAGCATGTGCCCGAGCCCCAGTCGCGAACGACTTAGGCAGCGGACCGCCCCGTCGAGGTCAGAAGACGCACCGATCCGAGGGGGTCACCCTGGAACCCGATGCATGACGAGATTGACAGTGACTGGAAATGAGTGTCGGAGACGAGTCGTGAGGATGACTTACGAAGCATGTACTTATCCAGTACACGAGAGCACGTCGCGTAGGCTAGTCGATACTTAAGAACAATCACGACTATCACGAGAACAATTATGTTCTGTTTGGTAAACGAGAGGGATGAGGGAAAATATATATATTCGCTCCAAGTTAGGCAGCTTACCTGTGAACAGATAACGCGCACATGAGACTTAGTCTAGAAATACTATCTTATAATCACTTACAACTACTTAAGTCTAAACGCACGCATCCTTGAAACACCTGAAAAGCTGAAAAGGAACAGGTTAATAAATGATTAGTAAAACATAATAAAAATTAAACAAATATAAACCATAAATATCAAATAAATGAAGTGAGTAACCCAACGATGAGACATAAAGAACCCAACGATGAGACGTTCGAATATTATACGAAATATTCGAATCGTCAAATAAAAATAAAATCTGTAAAAAGAAATATTATTAAAACCTGAAAGGAAACGAATTAATAAGAGGAAACTACAAAAATAGAACAGTCAACCCAACGATGTGACATGAAGAACCCAACGTTGAGACATAAATAAACCAACGATGGGACACTCGAATATTATACGAAATATTCGAAATGTCAAATAAAAATAAATAGAAAGGAATAAATAACATCTGAAAATAGAAAAAATAATTAAAAGCTGAAAGAAGAAAAAATAATTAACAAATAAATAATAAATAATAAATAAATAAAGAGCTGAAATAAAATAATAATTAATACCTGAAAACAAAATAAAAATGATTAGTAAATTGTTTAATAGGGGGGGTGAGGGTGGGGTGGCTAGCCCCAACCTCACTTCGAATCCCCACCCCTCGCGCACAACGAAAATTTAATGTTACACTTCCGAAGTCGAACCGACAAATGAGTTGTACCGCGTCGCATCGCCCCTTATATAGCCGCTGATGGGCCGAGCCCCCCCCACCCCGATTGAAAATTTTCGTATTTGACCTATTCCATTATTTATTATTTTTCCGCTTTAATAGCCAATAATTTAATAATTTTTTCACTTTTATTGTAAATATTCGTTGCGATAAATTTGTTAATAATAATATTAATTTGTTATAAACAATCAGTGTAATAATTTACAAACTTTTTGCAAATTACACGAATACATTTTAACACAAGCACGTCGTTAGTTTTAGTAATAGCCAATAATTTATTAATTTTTTCACTTTTATTATAAACTTACATTATGGACAATTTGTTATTAACAATAAGAATAATAATTTATAAACTTTTCAAAAATTATTCATACATTTTAACATAACTACGTTATAAATTCAAGCGATAGCCAATAATTTATTAATTTTTTCACTTTCTTTATAAATTTACATTGTGAACAATTCCTTATTAATAACAAATTTAATAATTCATATATATTTTCCAAAGTAAAACTACATTTACACCTCCATGGGATAAATTTCTACGTCACGTATACATATATTTCAAAATATTTTTATTTTCTCTACAATTTTGACTAAAATTGTTAGTAGTGGATGAAATGTCAATAACAATAAGAACAATTCTTTATTTAATTACAAATATTATCAAACACTAATATTAAGTTTAAATATAATTAATTTATCATAATCACATGATCACACGTTTTCTCACTATTAAAACTCAATTGCAACTGACCTATGACAAATCACTTTCGTTTTTTTTCTTTATTCTTTCATACGTTACATTCACATACACAATTTACACACACACCTCAATCATTATACGCATACACATTTCTCACAATACCTGAACCATTAGCTATTGGCATCCCATGCATACTTGTCCCACTCGTCTCTTTCTTGCAGCATCGCTCCTTTATTATATCAACACATATATGTGGGATTGGAATAAGAATGGCCCTGGAAGAGTGGCAGGTGTGTCTGGACCCAGAACGAAAGAGACCGCGCGCAAGAGGATCGATTTCAATGAATGTTTAGGTTAGAGCGAAAGATTAGATATGCGTGCAGAGTGTTTGAAGATACCGCGCCCTCCGAGGTAGCGTAGGAAAGAAGTATGATTGCATAGGAAAACCTGGGTATGGAAAAGAACAGAGCGAATGCTTAAATAAGGGTGCCTGGGCGCGGGCAGCAACAGTCCTTCACGGTCTTCAAGATAGCGTCTAACAAGTAAGAGTCGAGCGTAGCCGTAGCGGGTCTCTAGTTTCGTAGCCAATAAGTATGAGTTTATTGTATTTTAAGAAGCAGTAAAACAACGTCACTTTAGCTAATCCACCCACCCCGATCCCACATATATATTCAAAATCTATGTTAACCATTACCACAAAAATGAAGTACTATTACATGCTCGGTAAACCGTTAGAAGATTCATTCTCATCTTGACACTTAGATTGGAATTTATGAGCCCAGGTAGCCTAACAGCAACTACTATAGAAGCCCAGTCTCCAAATTCCCAAACCGATCTTACACGAACCATTCACTGCACAAATCGATTAACTCCACTTTTTGAAAAATCTTATCCTCTTAACCACGATGTTCCGTCGTGGAACAAGGAAGACCCGTTACGGTCTTCCAACAGCCAGGTCTTAGGGTCGAACAATTCGGCATCGGAATTTCCCGCTCCATGCCTTCAGCATGTTTGACTGCTTTACCTTTTTTCTTTTGACTTCTCGTGTCGCGGAACACGAGAATCCTGGAAATCCCTAATTTAACGAAATTAGGCGACGGCTCTTAAGACTTGGCTGACAATAGGCCTGAGGGCTCCACGTGGTCCGCACACGTTGGAAGCCTCAGGCCCTCGCTAGGGGTAACAAACGGCCGATGGGGTCACCGGCGCGCGGGTGAACCCCAGGTACCCCACCTTGGAGGAGAGGGTTTCCTCCACTATCGTGGTTTTTCGGGGGAACCTTCCCTCACTCCAAGGTAACGGATTCGCGGACCAAGGGAACGCCCTTGGTCAAGACACTTCCGAACGAAACATCAGAGACATCGGTTCTCTTGAAACAGTTCTCTTCGAATCAGCAACACGCCACGGTTCTTTTCGAAACGTAGACCGTCGTAGAGGCGACGCTTTTCTGCTCGTGCAACTTAAACAGTTGCCCAATATTCATTTGGCGGGCAACACGTGTCGTAGTCGCGAGACGGCCATACAACCCGTCGGAAACACGAGAGTTTAGATCGCGACGCGACGCGACACACGATACGCCACTATAATGACTTTCGTGGATGTCATCTTCCCGAACGACGTGCCACTATAGTTAGTGGCTTATTCTAATGGCTCAATCGCTCACCGTTTGCATTAAATGTTCGTTATCGTATGTTTTGTCTCACCATTTTTGCTTTCACATTTTATAACAGTGTTAACAATATACAGACAGAATACCTAGTCTCTGCTTTTATTACGCCAGTGTCAGGTATGCAGTGCTGTATCATTTACCTGTAATTCGCGTTGAACTCTGTCGTACAGAGAAACAGCCTCGCGTAAACTTCAGCCGTGCCTAAGAGGCTAAATATTAACCCTTTGCACTCGACGATATTTTGGTTACAGAAACATAGTAATTCGAGGACTTCCTGTCATAAAGTCGGCGATATTTTCAAAACGGTAACTAAGAAGTGCAGATTAATTGTAAGACAGAATTATTTTACCTCGATATTCCACGCGTCGTTAGACAATTTTAAATTTGAGATATTAATTGACAATGATCTCTAGAATTTGATTAAATGGTGACTGAGGCGCCTCTCGAGTGCAAAGGGTTAAAAGTTACGACTATACCAAGTGCCTTGGCGCTTAAATTTCAGATTTTTCAAGAAAGTAGAGTTAATATATTTGTGCAGGGAACTGCTCACATCTATATTATCCGATATTTATACATGACTGATGGTTCTTAACTGAAAATATACTCAAAACACATCTCCGTGTCACGTACACTCAAGTACGATCCGTTTCATCATCCTTCAGCCAGACTCGAGTGCAAGGATTCGACGATGCTGTCGCGTGTCGTGAGAATGAGGCCCAAAAAAAGATGACAGCGCGATGAGCTGCGAAGCTCGAATTAATCTCATGTAAGGGGGTTGTGAATCGGGTTCATGGTTGAATAACGGGTCCATGGCCAGAACAGGGACAGGATCAGAGACGAGATGACAGCTGGTCCCTCGTATCGCCTTATATCGATGCAGCCATCGATAGATTCCATAACAGGACACAGCCGAGCGTATTATGTAAACCCTCGGGGACTGGACAATCGGGTCACCGAATCAGGCTCTAGTTTTGCGAGCACCGGCTCGCTAGCCTTCGATTTTCGTTTTTGACAGTGGCCCACGCTAGGATGGGACTCTGTGTCTGCCTCGGACCCCTCCGTCTGCCAGGCCAAAGGCTCTGCTGAGGTACTAGGGGTTCTCCTAGAGACCGGCGCTTGACTTTCCGTTCGGGCCCGGCCGGTCCTCAGGGACCCAGGGCCCAGACTAGGCCCAAAAGGTGCTAACTTTTGGTGTTAAATTCTTCGCCATTTTTGCACCCAACATTTGGGAATTCCTAATATAACAATTGGTACAGTATCTCCGAGTTTTATGAAAACTTAGGCCCACTTGACAGCCGAGTTTGGGCCCGAATGGAACGGCAAGCAAAACGGACTGGGCACTTAAGGTGTTAAATTGTTTTTTCGTGGAGTTTTCAGAGATTGGAAGGTAAGATATGGAGATTGGATAGATGAGGTTTGGTGATGGGGGTCTTGGTGTTGGGTTTGGTTGCAGGAAATCGTGAAGGTTTAATGCTTTCTACTGCAGTTGTTTTGCATGTAGCTGTGGTAGGTTTAATTTGAATTGTTGATAGGTTTAGGGAGATGGGTGGGTATATACGTATATGTAAAGTGTTATGTAAATTATTGGTTTTAATGTATAGGTTTTAGTCAAAATGTCGTCTTATTTAGAAGTTTCTGATGAGTTTTAGTGTTGTTTTGTAGTTTGATATAGGAAGCTAGTGAGAAATTGCATTCGTAACTATGAGATAAGTGTTATGATTTATGGTTGAGGTGAGAATTAGTTGAAGAAGGAAATTACAATAATTCAATATGATTAAAATTTTTATTTAGCTTGTTTTTACTACTTCTAAAAATTCTAAAATTCTCAATTTTTCAGTAAAAATGAAATATTATACGAAACATTAAGTTAACCTTTATTTTCACTATTTTCAATCAAATTGGCAATTTTTCAGTAAAAATAAAATTCCAAATTTTAAATAATAAATTACATTCACTTGCAATACTTCCAATTAAATTGTCATTTTTTCGATCGAAATAAATTTTGAAATTTTAGGTTACATTCTCCTTCGGTCCTTTCAATAAAATTGGCAACTTTTCGTTAAAAACGGAATTACAAATTTTACGTTACGTCTACCTTCGCTACTTCCAATAAAAATTGGCAATTTTTCGCTAAAAATACACTTCCAAATTTAAAGTTACATTCACTTTTTCAACTTCCAATAAAATTTCCACTTTTTCGCTAAAAATAGAATTACAAGTTTCATGTTACGTTCACCCCCACTGCTTATAATAAAATTTCTTTTTCGTTAAAAATAAAATTCCACATTTTAAGTTACATCAACCTTCGCTGCTTGCAATAAAATTTCCACTTTTTCGCTAAAAATAAATTCCCAAATTTTAAGTTACGTCCACCACCCCCACTCCCAATAAAATCGCCATTTCGCTGAAAATAGGGCGCAGCATCCAGTTCATCCGCCCTTATGAATCTCGCGCAATCCCAATATTTCCCGCAAAATGCAATTTCACCGGCAACTCCGACCACTCCGAAGTATCCCAACTCGAATCCCCATATCGCGATGTATAATCTCTGGCGGATAAAAGAAGCAAGAAAATATCCGAAAGCGATGCTAATCGTCTATAATCATTCTCCTGCCTCTATTTACGAACGATTAACATTTTTAACTATGCCTCGTCTCGACTAGCAGGTAAAAGTCACGCGATTCGCATGATTTAGCCGCCTAATTAGCACGCGTTGAAACCGAGAGCTACGCTCGGTTGAAAAGTGATATTGACCTAAAACGCGTACGCTCGAATTTAATCGACGACCGAGTTATCAGGAGAAAGTCATATCTACGATATATTTGTCCCAGTTGGAGTGCAGTACAATTTATATTTATTCCACATGGCACGAATCACGCGCCATCGGGGATAAGACCGAGATCGAAAGTCGGAGAGCCAGATCGATCTGTCTTGCTCCAGTTACCAGCCTGCTGCTGGAAAAATCTGTAAGAGGATACGACATAGATTATGTAGTACCTATATATATATTTATTTACTTGTATTTATTTATTTATTCGCGAGTTGACTGGTCTTTGTATTCATTTATAAGGTTTATACGTTTATAAAGGGTCCTACACTTAGGGTTGTTGTAGTCAGCTTGTCGCAGGTATCCTGGACGTGACAGTAGTGGTAGAAGGGGAACGAAAGGAAAAAGATGCGTTTCGTTCTGGGCCTGCTAGTGGACTCATCGGTAAGGCTTTCTAGCAGGCCAATTTTTTCCAATTTAACATACGTTTAATGCGCCAGAAATTGGGTACAATAATATACATGTATATAAAAGAACCAAAACGTACAGAGGGTGACAAGTGAAAACTTAGAGATGGATACGAGATCGATGTCTCAATCACGAATCTCACACGTGTCGTTCACGTTGGGTCCTATCTACGTACCACGTCTCTCACGCGTGACATTCGTGTTTGACCCGATTCCCTTACCACGTCTCTCACGCGTGATACTCAAGTTCCACCCGATTCCCTTACCACGTCTCTCACACGTGATACTCAAGTTCCACCCGATTCCCTTACCACGTCTCTCACACGTGACACTCGTGTTTGACCCAACTCCCTTACCACGAGTCTCACACGATATTGACAGAAGACTAGCTGATACTCGCATAAGAGAAATTTACCGATCTCGAAGAGTTAAACACCGTCCGATAAGTGGCAATGAGAGACGCTATACATCCTTCAACGAGAGTTGACAGAAATATAAACGAAACGATCACGTAATCGCTGCAGATGTAGATAAATGGTTGCTGAACGTGGACACTCAGGATTCACATTTAAAATTCTTCTCTTTCGTACAAGCAGAGCCAAAATTTTCCTCGAAATATTCGATTTTACGCCTGGATTAGCTCGAACCAGATCTAATGTTTTGGTCTGATCACATGTCACTCACGTACAGCTATTTATATTTCCTGTTAATTATAGTTGAAGGGAGTATATTTATAGAAATAGTCCGTGATTTATAGAAGTGCTCTGAATAAAATAGAAATCCTCAGGAACGTGTAAGATCGGTGAAACTTTTTTGAGAAATTCTACTTCCGAGTTTCCTCCCTGATCCTGGTGAGCATCCTGTACGTCGTTGCTGGAAGGTTCGAGGTATGCAGGTGTCCCTGTGGTATGCAGGGATATGCTAATGTATGAAATGCGATTGTCAGTGTTCCTCGAACGAGTCCGAAGCTGTGTATTTCAGGGAAAAAGAAGACTGCGTGGTTATAAATCAGATTTGATTTATGGCGACCGTAAATATGATTCCGTAATGGACGTACTCAGGATGCATGGATTAGAAAGTAAAAGAACGAGATGGTTTTATCTCAGTTCGCTTATTTACGATTGGATAGCGGAGCTTGTTTTGCGATTATGTTCAGCGAATTTTATTTCGAATTTTAGGCACCTAATTTATGCGTCTGTGGTGCGACGATGATAACACATGCTATAATTTCTCGTTGCTCGAGTAAGTTTAAAGGGAAAACACATTTGGACAAAGAGAATTAAATTTTACTGGGTAAATTTTATTTTGACGTGAAATTGATTTAATTTTAGTAGAATTTGATATTTTATTTAATACTATCGTCAAACAATATTGGGAAAATAGTATTGTTTATTAAAATTAATTTCTTCTTGGAAAAGAGAATTATATGCTTATGGAACAAATTTGATTTTATTGGGTAGACTTAATTTTGACGTGAAATTGATTTAATTTTAGTAGAATTCGATATTTTATTTAATACTATTGTCAAACAATATTGGGGAAATAGTATTGTTTATTAAAATTAATTTCTTCTTGGAAAAGAAAATCATATGTTTATGGAATAAATTTGATTTTATTGGGTAAATTTTATTTTGACGTGACATTGATTTAATTTTAGTAGAATTTGATATTTTATTTAATACTATTGTCAAACAATATTGGGAAAATAGTATTGTTTATTAAAATTAATTTCTTCTTGGAAAAGAGAATTATATGCTTATGGAACAAATTTGATTTTATTGGGTAGACTTAATTTTGACGTGAAATTGATTTAATTTTAGTAGAATTCGATATTTTATTTAATACTATTGTCAAACAATATTGGGGAAATAGTATTGTTTATTAAAATTAATTTCTTCTTGGAAAAGAAAATCATATGTTTATGGAATAAATTTGATTTTATTGGGTAAATTTTATTTTGACGTGACATTGATTTAATTTTAGTAGAATTTGATATTTTATTTAATACTATTGTCAAACAATATTGGGAAAATATTATTGTTTATTAAAATTAATTTCTTCTTGGAAAAGAGAATCATATGTTTATGGAATAAATTTAATTTTATTGGGTAAACTTTATTTTGACGTGACATTGATTTAATTTTAGTAGAATTCGATATTTTATTTAATACTAGTATGAAAAAATATTGGGAAAATAGTATTGTTTATTAAAATTAATTTCTTCTTGGAAAAGAGAATCATATGTTTATGGAATAAATTTGATTTTATTGAGTAAATTTTATTTTGACGTGACATTGATTTAATTTTAGTAGAATTCGATATTTTATTTAATACTAGTATGAAAAAATATTGTAGAAAAATAGCTATTTATTAATTATGAATCATATGAGTATTAACCATACTTAATTTTACAGGGTAAATTTAAATTTGGCGTGATATTGATTTAATTTTAATACTCTTCGATATTTAATTTAATACTAGTGTTAAAAAATATTGGGGAAAATAGCTATTTATTAATTATGAATCGTACGAATATTAACCCAATTTGATTTTATAGGGTAAATTTAATTTTAAAGTAATATTTGTTTAATTTTAATACCTTTCGATATTTGATTTATTACTAGTATTAAAAGATATTAGAAAGAATGACTATTTATTAAATATAAATCGTATGAATATTGATCAAATTTGATTTTACAGGGTAAATTTAATTTTAACGTAATATTTATTTAATTTTAATTTCATTCGATATTTAATTTAATATTAGTTTTAAAAAATATTGGGAAAAATGACTATTTATTAATTATAAATCGTATGAATATTAACCAAATTTAATTTTACTGGCAAAATTTGAATTTGATGTAATATCGGTTTACTTTTTACTCTTCGATATTTGATTTAATGCTAGTATTAAAAAATATCGGGAGAAATGACTATTTATTAATTATAAATCGTATGAATATTAACCAAATTTGATTTTACTGGGGAAATTTAAATTTGACGTGATATCGATTTACTTTTAATACTCTTTGATATTTGAGTTGATGTTAATACTAAAAGATATTAGAGAAACATTACCGTTTATTAATTATATTAATAATTAATTATATTAAAATTAATTTCTTCTTGGAAATTTTTTTGGATACAGAAAAATTAACATAGTGTAATAACTTGTCACTATTTTTATAGTACACAGAAGTACCCATGTTAAATATGAAACCAAATCATTGACCTGCCTTTTTATATTTCTACTATCATTTCCTGCGCATCCATTTTTCGCCTAAGTAGAGGAATGAAATCTGTAAAAGAAGAAGCGCAAACTGCGACTAATTCCTTTTTACGTTGCCACGAAAGAAATATTTTATATGAAAACATTGTAGAATTTGCGGTTAATCTCCTCCCTTGTATGAGAACGTAGAATTTTCCTCTTTGCTGCAAAAAATCTGGTTAATCTTCGTGTGTATTATTACGGAAGCGGTATTTTATACGAGAACATTGTAAAATTTGCATATATTACATTAGCCTGCAAAAACACTGGAAATTATATGGTATGCTGTCGTTTTGTCATGTATTATGAGTCGGTTTGGTTCATGGTTGTTTTTCAAGCTCGTCGTGATGTCGAGGTTTACTAAATAGCTATTTATCACTGTTTGCATTACCAAAATGAGGAACGCACGTTTTCATGAACGTTCTGCATCGTAAATCATGATTAGGTAATTAGCGTTCTGCTGGTCATTAACTTATCGATAGATCATTGATAGAGCAGCTCGAGAGGCGAAAAAGTAACTCGTATGTACTCGTGCATTAATGAAGTAATGATAGAGCTTGCCACTGTCTATCTTGAGCAAGCACTATGAGCAAAGTGCACGTTAGAAAAGTGGATTGTTTTTCAAATGGGGATTCAAAGTCTGTTTGCATTTAGTCTTATCTTCGTCTGTCGAATAAATAGACGATGCTTCGATAATAAAATCTGGGATAATTTGTATAGCAAATGATAGCTTTGGAAGGTTCAGAGAAATCAGGAAATTCAGAAAATTCGGATGATTCGCAGAATTTGAAGTATTTAAAAGGTCCAGAAAATTCAGGTAATTCAAAGGATTCAGGAGATTCAGAAGATTGTAAGTTTTCAGGAGGTATGTACATTTTTGAGGATTCGAAGGATTTAAAGGATTCGCAAAATTTGGAAAATTCAGAATATTTTAAAGGTTAAGGGATCAGGAGGTTTAGAAAATTTTAAGTATTTCACTGATTCTGTAAATTCACAGAATTCAGAGGATCCAATATATTCAAAAGGTTTAGAAGATCCAGGACACTCGAAGGCTCCAGAGGATTTAAAGTATTTAAAAAATTCAGAAGATTTAGAAGATTCATGATTTTTCAATGGACTTAAAATTCATATTCGTGCAAGTCTTAGGATCCAGAGCATTCTGAGGATTCAGAAGATTCAAAGACTTTAGAGGATTCGAAAGATTTAAGGGATTTTATGATTCGCCCAATTCCGAGGATTCAGAGGATTCAAAGGATTCAAAGGCTTCAGAGTATTTTTATAAAAACCAAAAGATTGATAAGAGATACAAAAGATCAGTGGATTAAAAAGATTCAAAGAATTCAAAGGGTCCAAAGCACTTTTATGGAATCCAGAAGATTCAGAGATACAAAGGACTCAGAAGAGCAGAAAGATCCAAAGAATTGGGATGAATCAATCGAATCGAAAAATTCAGAATAACTAAAATATTAAAAAATCCCAGCACATTTGAAAAACTCGAAAGATTCAGGAAACTTAAAAAATTCACAAGTCCCACGAATTCATCACAAAGCCTGAAGAAACTCTTAAGGCTCACAAGACTTATACAATTCACAAAATTCACATTATTTGAAGAAGCTCTCAAAGTTTCACAAAATTTACAAAACTCACCAAATTCACAAAACTCTCGGAATCTACAAAATTCACAAAATCCACAAAACTCTCGGAATCTACAAAACTCACCAAATTCACAAAACTCTCGGAATCTACAAAATTCACAAAATCCACAAAACTCTCGGAATCTACAAAACTCACAAAATCCACAAAACTCGCCAAATTCACAAAACTTCCAAAATCTACAAAATTCGCCAAACCTTCGAAATTTATAAAATTCACAAAATTCGTATATTTTGAAGAAGCTCTCAAAGTTTCACAAAATTTACAAAACTCACCAAATTCACAAAACCCCCAAAATCTACAAAATTCATCAAACTCGCGAAACTTTCGAAGCTGATAAAATTCACAAAATTCACAAAACTCACGAAACTCTCGAAACTCATAAATTGCATAAAATTCACAAAATTCACAAAACTCACGAAACTCTCGAAACTCATGAATTGCATAAAATTCACAAAATTCACAATACTCACGAAACTCTCGAAACTCATAAATTGCATAAAATTCACGAAACTCGCGAAACTCGCGAGATTCTCCAATTATTCCATTTCCAATGACAACTCCGCGAGGAAACTGTACCGAGATCTACGCTCGGAGAACACTCTTCAATTAAAACTTCCATTTAATTTCCAGCCCAGCACTTTTTGCTCCGTTCCGCTCCGTTCTGTCGTAACAAAAGGCACCTGGAACCGATCCAAGACCTCGAGTCACGAAATTCTGTCTGCACGACATACCGTTCCTTCCCTACTCGGATTTATCGGAAGCAAGCTAATTAACCATATTTTTTCGCTTCCGTTTTCCACCGAATGCTACAACTTTATACCTTCTCGACAAAACACTTCCGCCACGTTCTCCGCGTGTAATTTATTGCTGCATAAATAGTAACAGAAATTATAATTAGGAGAAAATAGGAAGCAAACGCGAGATTATACTCTATGCCGATCCAAATTCATCGATCAATGATTTCCACGTCTGGTATTTGCTAACCCATTTGCATCGTTAGCGTGTACAGGATGTCTGGTAATTGGCAAGACAAGCGTGCAGCAGGTGATACTACGTGGAAAAATCGATGGAAAAGGAAGAATAAAGTTTTCTCGTAGGTGGCCTCGTTTTCGAGAAAATCGAATTTGAAAATTCATGGGGTGCGTGTAAATTTAATCGTGCTTTAAATTTAGAAATTTTTGCGTGGACTATATTTCGCGGTGTTTTGTCGTTCGATTTACTTAGTATAAATTTAAAGGAATAGATGCAGTCTGTGGTGAAATTAAATGGCGCTAAAATGGGAATAAAAGAACGCACACCCCATGAATCTTCAAATTTCATTTTCGTGGAAATGAAGCCTCAAACGAAAAAATTTTGTTCTTTCTTTTTGACGTGTTTTTGGATATTGAATCCATTTCTGTTTGATTGTATCATCAGTTAATAGATAGATTATTTATACGCGCAATTTTTCTAGTCCTTGTTATCAGGGTGTATATATACGCGTTCATATGTTCATATTGCGAGAGAATAGTGTGTGGACACGAACAGATTAATTTTTAATTCATTTTTCTTTTTATCACAGAACTTAGATTCTTTTGATGGAGTAATTGCCATATGACTGAAATATTAATTCTAGTTTTTAATATTTTTATTTTGTATTAACTCCAGTTTTTAACAATTTTGTTTAATATTTATTCCTGTTTTTAATACTTTTTGTTTAATATTAATTTGAATTAATATTAGTACTTTTTATTTAATATTGATCCCAAATAATATCAGTACTTTTTATTTGATATTAATTCCAATTAATATTAGTACCTTTTGTTTAATATTAATATTAGTTTTTAGGACTTTTTATTTAATATGATTTCCAGTTTTTAATTATTTTTGTTTAATGTTAATTTCAATTAATATTAATATTTTTTATTTAATATTAATTCCAGTTTTTGGCACTTTTCGTTTAATATTGTTTTCAATTTTTAATACCTTTTGTTTAATATTAATTTCACTTAATATTAATATTTTTTATTTAATATTAATTCCAGTTTTTGGCACTTTTCGTTTAATATTATTTCCAGTTTTTTAATACTTTTTGTTTAATATTAATTTTAATTAATACTAATACTTTTTATTTAATATTAATTCCAATTAATATCAGTACTTTTTATTTAATATTAATTCCAGTTTTTTACACTTCTCGTTTAATATTACTTTCAGTTTCTAAAATATTCCTAAATCTAATTTTATTAAAAAAAAATTTGGTGTCAATGGCATATTTTTCGTTAATTCGCACCATGCGAACGAGCTAATATCCAGGACTCGAACAGTCTATTCACTAATTTTATCAGGGTTGAAAAATTGGATCGCAGTGCACGCATTTTAATACAATCCAATACTATCTAAGCTAACACAGATCTTGCGATTTCTTTAATTTTAGCCGTGGTGATATTATTCCTAGGAAGAAACGTGTCACTAGGAAACTGGTTAAAACTCAAAATAAAGCAATCGAATGATGACACTTTCACAAAATCGATGAGAGTGGTAAAATGACGAGTGTGTCTTAGCAAATCGGAGAAATAGCTGGTATCACTTTAGAGGCCTACTGTGGTCGATTTGTAAATAACGAAAGGAACTTTCTTTAAAATAAAATTGCGCTTTGTCGTAAATTATGTACGTATGTAAACACATGCACGTGTGTTCAGGTTGAAGATCCTATCGAATTAGGTGCAAGTGGTTGTTCCTATTGAGTGCATTTCTAGTTATAATGAAATTATATTTGGTATAAAAATTGCGAATCCGCTGGTCTGGCCTCGATTTCTCTTGGTAACAATGGGAAATATTAGGCTATGAAAAGTCAGCCTATTGTGATGGCAGAATGTGAAACAGGGGAAAATTGTGACTCTCGTTAGAGAAATTTTGATTTGAAGAATTAAGTATCAAAGAGATTGCATACGAATATCCTACAAAGTTGAACTCGATTTCATTTGGTAAGGAAAAAATATTAGGTCATGAATAATTAGTGTATGATAAGTACGATGGGAAAATAGAAAGATTGGAAATGAATAAATTGAAAAATGGGAAAATTGTATAAAATTATCCTTGTTATACAAATTTTAATATATATTACAAATTAGGTATCCAATTTATTATAAATTATTTGCTGTTTATGATATTGGTAACTATTTGTTTATTCTTATATATTGTTACAATTTATTATATAAATTTTTGAATAGCTCTTTTATATAAACAATATTCACTTTTTGGTATTCTATCTCTAAACAAAATTGTATAAGATTGTATACACAAAAGGTTCAGAAATTTCGAGGATTAATTTCACTGAATCACACAAAATTTTCCACTGATAAAAATATTATTTTATCTATGACCTATAAATGTAATTCATTCTGCTCTACATGCACATGAATTTTTATTCAAATCAGAATCTTATGAATAGCTAAATTTTCTTATAATATAGTGTACTAGTACTAGTATATATTGAAGTATACACAAGTATATAAAAAAAAATATATATAGTATAAATATAATATTTATTACTACATATACGACAGTTCTTATTCTTATTAATAATAATACTTCTTCTTATTATTATTTATTAATTTATAATAATTATTAAATTTTAATAAATTGCTCTACATGCACATAAATTTTTATTACAATCAGAATCTTATGGGCAGCTAAATTTTCTTATAAGATACCGTGTTGCTGGTACATAACCAGATGAAATAAAATAAAACAAAATTATATAAAATAAAATTAAATAAAATAAAACAAAATGCAACAAAACCAGATAAAATAAAATAAAACAAAATTACATAAAATAAAATTAAACAAAATAAAGCAATACCAGGTAGAATAAAATACAACGTAACCAGGTAAAATAAAATAAAACAAAATACAACACAACTAGATAAAATAAAATAAAACAAAATTACATAAAATAAAATTAAACAAAATGAAACAATACCAGGTAGAATAAAATAAAACAATACCAGGTAAAATAAAATAAAACAAAATACAACACAACTAGATAAAATAAAATGAAACAAAATTACATAAAATATAATTAAACAAAATAAAGCAATACCAGGTAGAATAAAATACAACGCAATCAGGTAAAATAAAATACAACAAAACCAGATAAAATAAAATAAAACGAAATTACATAAAATAGAATTAAACAAAATAAAACAATATCAGGTAAAATAAAATACAATAAATCCGGATAAAATAAAATACAATAAATCCGGATAAAATAAAATAAAACGAAATTACATAAAATAGAATTAAACAAAATAAAACAATACCAGGTAGAATAAAATACAACGCAATCAGGTAAAATAAAATAAAATAAAATAAAATAATACCGGGTAGAATGAAATAAAGTAAAATACTAAAAGAAAAACAGAAAAGACGAAAGTCAACAATGTTGAAAATGGAGTTCTATCGGTTTATCAGAAGGCCGATGAAACAGCTCGCGAAGTCGGATGGCACGGGTCAAGGTCTGCGCGTTTCAGGATCATCGTCCTCCTCCGGCAAGAGCATTCCATTGAATGTCGAAGGTCAAGAGCTTCGAGGCGAAATAACTTAATGGATAGCATTTGTCTCGATCTGTTTCAGCTTATTATTCCGGCACCGGTGCATAATTGGAAAATGGAGAATCGTTTGATATCGGCATACATCCCATAGATCCTAATGCGCGTCAGCTTATGCCACCCGGCTGTGATTAATCTCAGGATCTCTAATTAAACGCCTGGGGCTGTTTTCCTTTGGTTATAGGGGTATAGAGTTTTTGGCTTTCTTCATCCCTTCTCGACGAAAAGAAAAAAAAAAAAAATGGCGTTCATTGGAGGGGTGAGTGTGTGTATGGAGGGTGGAGACTCGAAGGGTAATTCGAGGGTGAGTTATGGTAAACCTGTGAGTGGTGGATTGTTTGAGGAGCTTCTGAGGATTTATTATGGCTGTTGAAACGTGGGAAAATATTTCATACTTATGTCAATAACAGAATACCCTTTCCGCATTTTTGTTTAATATATTATATTTTTTTAGGAAGAGGTCTTAAGTTCCGATTAAATCTTTGTCTTTTCACTGTATTCTCTGCAGATGTCTACCACGAGTTCAGAATTTTGTTACCAAAAAGTTACTAAAACTGGGTTACTAGAACTTTAGGCTTGTTATCAGGAAACTAGTAAAATTGGAATACTAGAATTTTTATTATGAGAGAACCATTGAAATTGGACTATTGGAATTTTGTTAAGAGAAAAGTAGTAAAATTGAACTACTAGAAATTTATTATGAGAAAATTATTATACTGAAAATTGGACTACTAGAATTAGTATGATAAAACTAGTGGAATTGAGCTATTGGAATTTTGTTAACAGGAAAGTAGTAAAATTAAACTACTAATATTTTATTATGAGAAAATTATTGTACTAAAGATTAGACTACTAGAATTAGTATGATAAAACTAGTGGAATTGGGCTATTAGAATTTTGTTAACAGGAAAGTAGTAAAATTAAACTACTAATATTTTATTATGAGAAAATTATTATACTAAACATTGGACTACTAGAATTAGTACGACTTCTAGAATTAGTATGATAAAACTAGTCAAACTGAACTATTAGAATTTTGTTAACAGAAAACAAACAAGTAATTAACAGAAATGTAGAAAAATTAATCTACTAATATTTTATTATGAGAAAATTATTATACTAAAAATTGGACTACTGGAATTAGTATGATAAAAGTAGTGAAATTGAGCTATTAGAATTTTGTTAACAGAAAGATTGTGAAGTTAAACTACTAGAATTTTTTATGTGAAAACTATTAAAATTAGATTATCAGAATATTGGACTTGTCATCAGGAAACTATTAAAATTAGGCTATCAAAATTTTGGGCTTGTTATCAGGGAAACAGTAGTAAAATTGGACTATCAAAATTTCGTTGTCAGCAAAGTGTCAAAGTTGTTATTAAGAAATTATTTGGAAATGAATTTGTTAACATTGTTCCATATGGTGCCCGTTACAACATTTAAAACTTGACACGTATACATTGATAAGAATGATTGACAGTTATTATCAATCGAAGGTTGTCAGCGTGATCAATACGGCAACTGCCGTTATAAAATGTATTGCCAATTATCTCTGCATATAATGAACGTGTAATATACTAGAACAGGTGTTTTATTCACATAAATATGTTAATTCTCAGAGATAAATTCTCGACTAGTCCTAGGTAAGGAGTACTTGCTCACCCTGTATTAATGGACCAAGGAAATCTAATGGGATTTTTATGTTAACAGATTTTATATCTGTTTTTATCTCTCTTATTAATAACTAGAGTATAACTACATATAATTTTGTTTTTATTCTTTGCAACTATAATTCCTTACTTAAATTTATTTTATACAAAATCATGGGCTACTCCAATTTTTTTTACTAATTTGTTCTCTTTTCATTCTAATTGCATATGAATTATAGATGAAGTTCGAATTTTTAATTATAATAAAAATATGCAAATACTGTCATATATAATTTAACATTTTATACGAATATTACAAATTTTAACTAATTATCATTAATATATAAAATAATATCGATCACAGAATTTTAATTAAAAGTTATTTTTGAGACTTGGGTGCACATAATAGCTAATTAATATAATCCAATTAACAAATGATTTTTAATTAATTTTTAATAACATAAAATATGAGATACACATACATATGCATACATAAATAAAATATTATGATGTATACAAAATTTATAGGATTTGTATATTTCATATATATAAATATACTTATATTTAATCATATAATTTTTAAATATAATTACTCTCGTATGAGTGCACAAATATACATACAATATATGTATATAAAATTGTCCATAACCCATAAATCCAGTAATAAGTAACTGCAATTGTTGCAAGCTCAACGCATAAATAACAGCAAATATCGTCATAAACCAACATCAATTTTAAGTCCCATGAATTACGAGATTATGTTCAACATTGAGTCACTAAATCATCGTAGACCTTGTGGAAAGTAGCAGAGGCTTCGTTCGATTCATTTTTCCCATCTCGATCACGCGAGATTGCTTCGTTCGAAGAATCAAAACAAGTTCAGCAAAAGTTCAAGTGAACGAGACATTAACATTGTAGGCAACGAAGTCGTAGATAGCAATTTAAAAAATAAATTACATTGTTGTAGTGTCAGACACTGACGCTGAGTAACTGTGCCCGATATTTCTTTATTAACTCGTATAAATTGTCACCGTTTTTATATTATAATTAATGTGATATCAGAATTCTAAAAATGTAATATAATAATACCCTTTCATCTTCACTGTATTATACTCGCATTATTCTTACGAGTGTTTGGTTTGGTATCAGCAGTTGAGGGTTAAAATGAATTTATTACTACATCATTGAATTCATTTCTTTTTGTAATGTGAGAATATTGTTTGGATTGAATAAAAAGAAAATAAAAATATATAACACTATTCAAAAATATTGAGATCTTTTTTTAATAAAAAAATATTTAGAAATTCTTGATTTGATACCAACACAGTTTTGTTTTATGTATGTATTTTTACTTTTTTTGATGCATTATAGTGATTAATTCTTGGACCATCCTATATAATTCTTAGAATATTTGTTATTAATTTTGGGGATTTTTCTTTTAATTTAAAGAAAATTCTTTTTTTAAATTATTAGCAGATTATTAGTTGACCCTAATAAAAAGAAGGGGATGAGAAAATCATTGATCATCTGTTAATAAAAATATATAGTATAGTTTTGAAAAGATTAAAACATAATAACAGATTTTTAAATGAAAAAGTAACATTTTTCAAATCTTTCTCACCTATAAATTCTTCATTTAATTCCAACACATTTTTGGTCAAAACATTTCTTTGTTAAATCGTCAAAAATAATTCAAATAATTCAAATATAATTCCTCCAATTTTCTATTTTCTGTAAAAAATTAAGCAAAATTTTCTGTAAACAACTCAGAATCTTATTAAAAAGTCTTAAATCACAAGTTCGTTGGGAAAAATTGTCAAACAGTTTATTTTTTGACCAAATTGATGAATGACACTCTGAAAAAGGAATGGTCAAGAACAAGCATGATGGATAACTCGCATAAATCATCGTGACCGATGAACAGCGATCTTATTCAAACGTAAACACTAAAAGCTATTAATTTGCTAATTTATGCACGCCCAATTATCGCCATCCGCGTGCTTTACGTCGTTGGAGATTGTTCGCCTCGCTGGAATCCATTCAGGCATTTATCTCCCGCTTGTGACACGCGAGATCTGGCACCTTTTCAATCGAATTTATAAAGTATCACCAGGGCTCGCGATTTATGCGACGTTGATAACCACGTGGGAATGAATCTCGTGGGAAAGTTTGGTGAAATTTTCGCTAGTAGCTAAATGTGCAAACAGCTTCCTGGTTGACGAGCATTTTGTGTATCGGAAACCCCATTACTCGTCGACTTGACCCTTATATTTGGGTGGTACCCAGCTGGTATTTCGATGGTACTTCTTGTTTTGGTCTGGTATTTTGTAGAATAATACAGAGAACATGATACGATGATAATATGATTATAATTCTAACCCTCTGTAATTAGGAGGTGATTGACATCAGATTACAAAATATAGGGTTGAAATTAATTATTTCAGCTAAATATTTGGCTCAGAGGTTTATTAGAAACATATTTTTAAAATAAAATTCTATATTATACTTAGAATCAGTGTACTGTGTAAAATAAGTAATTGATATACATATTTAACATATTTATAATGTATATAATATTTATAATAAAACCCTCTATAATAAAATAATTCTAACCCTCTGTAATTGGGGGGTGATTGACATCAGATTACAAAATATAGGGTTGGAATTAATTATTTCAGCTAAATATTTGGCTCAGAGGTTTATTAGAAACATATTTTTAAAATAAAATTCTATATTATA
>NW_016909682.1:715342-726956 GCF_001483705.2 Eufriesea mexicana
TATGTATTCATACTATCAATAACCAATTTTTACTTTTATATTTTATATAATTAATATAATTATATATTAATTAGTAGATATTTAAAAAAAAGGTTAATAGATACATAAACTCACTATATTTATCTATTGACATATGGACAGTATTATTGATATAATTTTCATCATCTGAAGTTAACACATTTTATAGTGACAAAATAGATTTTAGATGAATCATGAATTAAGAAGTTGATGAACTCGAGCTTCAAATCTCACAGCTGTACTGTTCATTATATTTGAAATAATTTATCCCTGATATTTATAATACTATTATAAATATTTTGTCGGAAGGAAATAATATTTTATCGCGAATTTTGACAGTCACCCAATTCAAATTTACTTATTTTTCGAAAAGTTATGAATAACTTCATCTTGTTGACCGAACAAATATCTTCTAACATGATTCACTTGCGTTCAGTTGGAAAGACCCGTCACTCCTCAAATTGATACAGTTTCCTTAATCAGTGACTAATCTCAAATTTCTCTGATGATTCGTAACGACACGGGTAAAAGGAATTTGCGTAATGGAAATGTTTGTTGATTTAATAATCGTACCGTACGAAAATTTATTCGAATCATGCTTAATACACAGTTATCTTAAAATAACTGTAAGGCATTGTAGCACTAATTAATTTAACGGGTGTGCTGTATTTTAATCACTTTGTTACTAAGTCGTCTAACAAGTTTGTTAAGGAAATTGTTTAATCCCGATACGTTTATTAACGATATACTTTTAATGTAAATCACTCTGTCCTACATACTAATTATAAACGCGAATTAATGTAAACTGTACCGAAGAGAATATCGCATTATCGTTTACATTTCAAATATCAATATCATTTATTTTGTTGCGAAAATTAAAATACAATTTATATGATAATTTAATTTCATTCGATTTATTATATAATTTAAAATAAAATATGGAATATTTAATACAATGCGTTTCAAAATAAAATGTTTAATATTTAATGTTCTGTTGCTCAGAAATTTTCAAATATATAACATTTAATATTTTACAAATTTTCAATATTTAATATATCATGAATTTATAGTATTTATTCTATTGTAAGGCTATTATTATAATATTATTTTAGTATACTATACTGCTATGCTACACTATAGTACTATTTTAGTATACTATACTATTGTTATAGTATTTATAGTATTTATTCAATTATATCATGAATTCAATATTTTTAATTATAAATATTTAACATTCCAATATATTTTCTCTACATTCAAACATCAAATCTATGCTACATTGATTCCCAAAAATTTTAGTTTAAAAACTTGTTCTATTCTTTACAAATGAGATATTATTTCATAAAAAGAATAAAACAAAAATTTCTGCTCTAAATAAATCACAACCTCAAATTTTCATACTATCCCCATAATTAAATTTCATCCTCTAAATCCAGTAACATTAAACTACATATTAATTTCCACAAAATAATTCCAACACTTACAATCATATCATCTACCATTACAACAAAATTTCCGCAAATAAAATTACAATTATATATTATTCCTGAAAGATTCTTGAACTCCCAAGTCGAATCATCAAATCAACAATCCAAAATATCCAAATCACGAATTTCACGTGAAAAAGGAGATAAACAATTAACACTTAACACGAGTTAAGTGTTATTACTTATCTCTAACACCTTCGTGCACGAAAACGAAGTGTAGAGCCGTAAAAAGGCACTAAAATGGAAGAGTGTTTTAAATAGCGCGCGAAAATGGCAAAAATGGCGCGCGTTGGCCCTCTCCCTGTTACGCAAGAAACGTATTTTATGGCTCTCTGGTTACCCCGTAACAAGTTCATCAAGGTGATCCTCGCGCGAACTTTAACATGGCCTTTCTCTCGCCTCATCATGCTGGCACCCACATATTGTTAACTGTAGATGGTCTGACTGATAATTTCTTCAAAGAGCCATGAACTTGAAGTGGTACGTGTAGACTCGCGCGTAGGATCATTCCCGTGCGAGTATCGGAATTCATTCAACGATTCCACTCGATACGTGCAACTAATTCTTCATAAAATCGTCGGAGAGGATATCTCGTAACACGATGCCTTCTTGATAGTTACGCAATAATTACTGATTTTTAATTAAACAGTTCCCAAAAAGCATTAATTACCGCGTTACATTTGCCGAGTATCGCAACATAATACTTTGTTTTAATACAATTTGTTTCAATAACGGAACAGCTTTCAGAGAAAACGGAGAAAGAAGAAATGTGAATTGCAAATAAAATTCACGAAGGATTAGAAACGCGAGGTGTAAACTGTAATCACGATCATAAATTTATTACCTTGTGGAGCAAGGAAATTGAAGATGTTAATGGAGCCTCTTCCCGGAGTAATTTTCTGTAAGAAAGTTTTAATATAGGCAGCTGAGATATATATTTCGAGCATGAATATTTTCCATATGGAAATACGAGTTCATTAAATGATGCTGCGCAGCATTTCCATTTGGAGTAGTACGAAAGGGATACGCCGTCGCTCGCGAAAAATATTTTAAATCGCGTGACACAATCAGATACGACGTTTATCGAAATTATTCATCGAACTTCGTATTTTATTCCATATCTCTACCTGTTACATTTACCAACTTCGTATTTGTATCTCGCGTTACCCGCAATTACACTACTTTCTCCATTTCCTCTAAGCACAATTTCTCTATACCCGCAACCGGACGGAAATTTTAACGCCCAGCGACACTAGCGCCGCCCACGTCCGTGGAAAGAAGCGGACCGAAGTGGAGCACTCGGCTCCGCATCCCAGCGCAGACAACAAAGAGCTGCAGACATCCGTTTCGTCTGAAATCAGCGTAAATCAAAGGCAGTAGGTAAACGAAATAAATGAAAGTTAATGAAATTTCATTGACACCGTAACAAAAGAGACACGTGATTCACCGTGAACACCCCTCCAGCCGATCCACATAAACGTCCTTTTTCTTCCAGCGATATTATAATGGGCGGCCGTAAAGGGTTGGGAAACGGCTACCGTTCGACTCGAAAGGGAACACGCCGGAACGAAACGAGCCGCTGATCGTACGTGTTTGTGTGCCTACTGCTGCTTCACCGCGACAAACGGCCACGCGTTCGTATACGCGAGTCTTGATGCATTAAGCAGTGTCCTTGAGACGGGAGGCCACCACCTCCCCTCCACGACTGCACAGCCACAGGCAGACCAGAGCGCCGCCTCGTCCGGGTGCGAATCGGCGTATCGTTTGCCCGGCGGAAGCCGCTCTCTGCCTGATTGGCGTCTCTCTTATCAACCTTCCTAGTGCTTCACTACTTAGAACCTAAGGCGTTCCGCAGCTAGAGACACCGAGAGTTAGCTGTAACAGGGTGTAATGTTGCTTTAATTAATGTGGCTGCGCACGATTCCATAGTAGGTGGTCTGAGACATACCGTGGTAAGGGAGCTTGTACGTTGGTGAAGCCTCGATGTCAGTGTAAGAGGATCTTGAGTTCTAAATTTTATATGAGGTACTTACTCTTTGTTCAGTGATATAGGGTGTAATTGCAATTTTTATGTAGCTTTCAGATAGTGGAAGATGAGTTGTGGCTTTCGTGTTAAAATAAGTTAGTGAAATAAATTATTCATAACCTCAAATTGAAACGTTCGTATCCTTCTATATAGTAGATTAAACGTGCGCGAATTTTAAAGAGATTAAAGTATCTAATCTTTGTATCGCATTCGGAGAGGTATTATCGCTGCAATGAATATTCATGACTAACCTTTCGTATTCTTCTTTCTCATAGGTATTACATAAGCGAACGTCAGCTTGTAGACAGCTGAAAACAACGAATAAAAATCTAATGATAGAGTGCATTATATCAACTTATATAATTTAACGAACTATACACTTCAACGAAACAATCTTGAACCTCCCTATTTGCATGTGGTTAAAGTGATCAGAATACAAACGTTACACCAAAAACTCGTAAGTACGTTGTTTTGTCCCATTGTCATTTTGTCTTATCGTGTAACGCTATACCTTTCGCGGTATTACATTCAACGACATTTCGACTAACGCGTTAGTCGTACGCATGCGCATACAGATGCGCGCGCATACGTGCGCACGCATACCGCTGCCAGTAAACGAAGAGCTCGCGTAGCACGTGGAGGCGGACAGGATCCTCTTCCATTTCCTTTCCTCGTTGCTCGCAGGCCGTATGTGAAATAGGCACAAAGGATCGGGCAGAAAAGGCGGCGGAACGAGCGCGTAGGCACCGGTTCGCTCCTTATACGAGTGACACAGGCGCGCACACGCCGGCTAGGGCATTATTATGCGGATGATTACCGTGCTTCGAGGCTAAGGGAGAATCGCCTCGCCTTGGCCGGCGACTTATTTCCTAGGGTGAAAAGAAGAACCACGTGATAAGCATCGGTGGCCCGTGAATCACACCACGTGACCCAAGGCTCATCCCCACCATCGCCGGCGGTCTCTTTCTCCGCATATCGCCTCTTTTCGTGTCCTCTTAAGCGCTGCGTTTAATAGCATTAAGATGTTTGCTCTGGGCGCGGCGGAAGTCGGCCTGCAGCCGGAAAGAAGCTGGCTCCCTTGTAAAAAGCTAAGAGAAAGTGTGCCTTGAATATATATGTTCAGGCGGAACGGTTCAGCCTGCAAAGCTACTTCGTTGTTGAAATTCGAAACCTTGTTACTGGATGTTGTGTCTAACGACGAGCATTACTCCTTGAACTAGATAGCTTGTTTCTCGAAGATTTTTAATTTTTTGCTTATTTTATTGGCTCGCTATTCTGGTTTGTGACGAAGCTGCAGTGTTTTTATTGTGTCTGCATAGTGGAGTCTGTTTTTGCTGCATAAAGGCAGATATTAATTTGTTCTGTTATTAAGTTGTTATTCGAGATTTTTAAATGTTTGTCGGTGAAGTCTTTTGAGCGTGTGTTATGATAGGTGATGCGAATGAAAAAGTGGTTTTATATCTCAGAGTGAACTGAAATGTTAGAATTATGAAAGTTAGAAAGTTGCAATTCTTCATTAGCAAGAAATTTCTTCGAAATCCTTTGTAGAATTAAGATATTTATTTTCTTGAAAAACAGAGTTTTACGTAAATTTTTTGACATGTTATATTATTTCATCTTATACAACTTATACAATAAATTATGCAGTATAAATCTCAGTCACTCTGTATTATAATTATTATTATTATTTTTTATATACCATTATGACAAATATTATTTACATATTATATTTATATATTTATAATTCTGCAAGTTAACAATAATAATATTTTGATTATTTTAATTAAATACACAGCATTATATTGGGTGACTTATTTAACTGTTTTGTCTAGAATTATTTTAAAAAGTATTTTATTTAAAATACACTTATAGTTACTAACAAACTACCCTTACAAACTATCCTGAATACCAAATAACTTCAAGTTAGAAGATTTTCTCGTGGAAAAGGCAGTCCATAAATAATCTCAGATGGCACAGTTAAATGACTCACTCTGTATAATTTCCTCACCTCCATTTACACTTACTTTGACACGAGAAACGAACAAGAACCGCTCCATTGTTCACCAAAATTAGTAGTTTCATTTATCAAACAATTCCTCTCGACAGCCTCGTTGTCTCAACGACCACGAATCTTTTCCCCTAAACACGAAATTCAAAGAGGGCGTTGTCAGCGCTGCTCTCGATATTCAATGGCGGTTTCGCGATTGTTCGACGCAGAAAGCGTGCACTCGGCCCTTTATTATTTCATTAAAAGCCGTGACGCCTGAAAAGGCGTTTTGCTCGTTAATACACCCCGTGAGTGCACGTGCTGAAAATAAACCGTCCTTAAGTGGAACAATAGATTCCTTGCACCTGAGGCCGGCGATAGAGCAAATCGCCTGTGGTGGAAACGATAATGGCAAGTTTATCCAAAGATCGTCCGCGAAGATCGCGTCGTTCCCGGGTCGCTCGTAAATTCTGTCGAATCGATCGGGTATCTCGATCGGGAATGGCCTTCTCTGCCGCGTGATTCGTCGAGGAAGAGGTCACTTTGTTCCTTTAAAGCGTCCTCCACGTTGTAACCTAACCTCTCGCGAGAGCTCGTCCCTGATCATTGTTTCTCAGGGTAAGCATGGTCTACGAATCCATTAAGGTCCTTTTGTCAGGTCCAAAAATCAATTTTTCTAGTAATATATATAGCATTGTACATATCGTGTATTTAATACATAGATATTATTACTTAGGTATAATATTATACAATTATATTTAATATCATATGTGTAATATATGTGTAGGAAGTAATTATATCGTATAATGTAAAACATTATGTATTTTCATATAAATATAATAATAGTGATATTATGTATATACCGTTGTATCGGAATATTATTATTCTTTAATTTATTATTATCATCCATAATAATTAATACTGTATTATATACATATATATTATACGTGTTATTATATGTATTATATTTATGTTTGTACACAAATGTATATTATATTATGCACTACTGTTATAATATATGTACTTTATGTACATTATATAGATAATTAAATAGTTAATTAAATATGTTGTATATACATAGATATACAATATTATAGTATTACATATTAATATATATTATATAATTCAAAATATATCTTATTATAAATGTAATAATAATACCATATATGTCTATATATTGTTAAATTACAATTATATCAAATATATAGCATCATATAGGTATCTCATATTTGTACTAACTTGTAATATAACATATTTAATTATCTATATAATGTGCAAATAGTGCATGTATTGTAACAATAGTGCACCTAACCTAACCTAACATATTTAATTATCTATATAATGTGCAAATAGTGCATGTATTGTAACAATAATGCACTATATAAAATATAATATAGAGTATAAATAGAATACATATAATAATATCATACATACTTTATATATAGAAAAATTATGGTTATAGTATACATATAGTATAATGAATATTCTACAAGAAATGTAATAAAAGAATTTCGAAAATCGGGGATATTATGATCAATATCCTTCTTTGCCATAATTTAGAGGCCAGAAACGAAACTCCGGATATTCAGGGTGTCTATTTTATTGCAGAGGGAGGTATACACGTATATATATACATACACAGAAAGTGTCAGGAATAATTGCTCTTTGCAATAATATATAATGATACCTGGAAATTAGCCTCTTCTACAGTATATCAACGAATAGTTATGATATACTTCCTCTATCGTAATTAATATAACAGCCATGTTGAAACGATGTGCTACACATAGCACATTCTAACTCCGAGATATGGATTGCTCTTTGTAATTTCCTGTATTTTAACTCTGGATGTTATTAACCTCCCATTAGCTGCTGATGCCAACTTTTGTATTTCGTTTATAACAGTAATCAATATACAAGATTGCGTATACTATTTTCTAATTAATGCATATAAGCATCCACTTAAGTTTTTTGCACTTACTGATGAATTTAGGTTGAGTCAGGAATAGAGGTTAATGGTTCTCATAATACTTGATTGGAGTGTCGAAGGCAAAGTTTTGCGTTATTGGATAACCAGTCTTTTAAATTTCTAATCCTGAATCCTGGAAAACGTATCATTTTCAAAACAAATTACCTATTTTTGCTTTCATTCTAGGTCAGTGAATTCAGCTTCCTTCGTTTCGCATAAATTAATTACTGAAATTCTGAGACGTTGCAAGAAGCATATTATCTACTTTGCTCGTATGAAAAACGGAAAATAAGTATAATTTTAGTTTACTGCACGAGTACTACCATGTTAGATATTGAATTGCATTTTTATTTGATACTTTAAAGGGAAAAAGATGAGCATCCCCAACTAAATAATCAAGTATTGCAAAGTTTAGAAATTTTTATGTTGGTATACCTAAAAATTATTGCGAAATACTATTATATTATGGTATAGTGATGAAAAATCACTAAATGGGAACATTTAGTAACTAAACCAACCAAACTGATAACGAGCAACCTCAAAATTGGACCTATTAGGTATTAGGTAGCTTTGATTATTTAGCATTCAATATTTTAGGGACTTTGATACTTGTTTGTGTTTTTCAGAAGAAATACTCTGCAATATAATATGCACCTTCCATAGACACTAAATATGTTGCTTTAGATTGCATATGATGCACGAAGATTCATAGAAGACATTAAAAGGAATATCCCTAAGTTCCAGGTAGCTCATAGTGATTTTCCTGGGTCAGGCTGTGAACTACGACTTGGTCCATGTGTTAACCTTAGTCCTAATGATTATTAAAACACAATATTAGGACTACTTTCCATGAAACATATAATTACTGTTCCCAGTACCCAAATTCATAACATTTTCATAGTTAGATTCCTTTTCAAAGCTCCCACCAGTGTCCAAACCTGACACAGAATAGGAACAACATTGCAGACTGCCCAAAATTCTCAAGAATAACCAGGAATATTGATCTAACATATGAAAAACATGGTCAAAGTTTTAAGTCTCTGGTCAAGTCTGTCAATCCCACTTGTAGAAGGCAAGAGGGTCTACAGGAAGTTTGCGTAGCAGCAAATGAATACTCTGATCAGGATTGCGAAGGAAATGAGAGTGTCAACTCGAATTCTCGATGAGAGTTCAGATGAAAAGCCCTGATTCGCTTTTGGAACGTGTTCTGTCCGAAATATTCATTGTGAGGTATTGTGGAGCTGACCTGGAGGGGCCTGTGAGGATTAGAAGGGACCGTGAGCCAGCTGGCAGACCCTCCATAAAACGACAAAACGAGACCACGATCAGTATAGTTCAATGTATAGTATTTGGATGCTTTCTGTTCCTTGTTAGGGTTGTATAAGCTTGCTGCAAATGCTGTACCTCTCTTTCTATATGGATTTTCCTGACGCCTTGGGTCTCTGTAGGAGCCTCTGCGAGGGCTAATGACACCTACCCTAACTGGATATATTTTCAGGTTCTTTGAGGAGGATCAGTCTTATTCTGAACAAGCACTTGATCACATCTATAGTTGTTCGGATATTTTTATTATATTTTTCCTCTTTCCTTTTATATTATAAAGTATTATTTTTCAGGGTTTGGAATTTATCTTCTACATCGAGTTTTTGTTTGTGTTTTTAAATTAACAAAAGGTACATTATACAGTGAATTTTTTGGACAAAGTGAAATTTTTTAAATCGAATTTGAAATATTTATTGGTGCAAAATTAAATGAATTATTTTATAATAGTTAATAGTATTAGATAAATGAAAGTATTTTCTTTTTATTATTTTTAATTTAATTACCTGATATTAATTTTTGTGTTGTTATCGTTAACTTTAGTGCAAATCAAGAAAGTACTTTGTTTAAATTTTTTGATAATATTTCAATAGTGATTACTTTAAACGAGGACTAACTCTGTTATTTCAATTTTTCAAATTGGACATTTCAGTTCAAATTTGAAGTTTAATAGTGTGGAACTCGATACAATAGTTTGAAATAATTAACAGATTGTTTAAACATTTTCTAATTGAAATCTTATTTGTGTGTTTCAGGTAAGGCATATTTCATCCCGTGAAAGTTACGATTCTTCGTGTTTACATGTATTCGTGAGTACACATAGAAATTGTTTTTCCTCGCTTCTCACATTAACATCCGACATTTTGTGAATTTCGAAATTATTTCCGATGTTACGTAATTGCAACTATCAGCACACGTAATTGGGGCTAGGGATTCGCCGATTTAATTACAAAATAGGAACAGTTTAACTGTTTTTCCGAGCATAACACCGTTTATTCTGGGAAGACTAGGGATTGCTTAATTCGAGTAATTAAACTCTAATTACTTAGTTACTCCTAGACACGACTACATTAAGCAATTATTCGATTGTCCGGGGGAAGTAGCAAAATAAAATTCTAAACAAGCAAAATTCATTTCTATACTAACACAGATTTCAATGTAAGATACTTTTTTAAAGATTTTTTTTGTATTACAAATAACAAAGTTTCTTGATTTTTTCCGGTTTATTGACATTTTTATCTAATTGGTAAATAACAAGTTATATTTCACTGCATTACGCTATATTATACAGTATTGCATTATATTATACTATATTGAACTATATTCTGCTGTTTTGTACTACGTTACAATACATAACACTACATCGTACTATATTACATTAAATCACTCTGTATTGTAATATATTATATTATATTATACTGCAGTACACTGTGTTATACTGTATTGCGATATTTTGTATTATATTGTACTATATTATATTAAATTATTCTATAGTGTAATATATTCTACTATATTATACTGCATTACACTGCATTATACTATATTGCGATATATTATTTTATATTGTACTATATTATATTAAATTATTCTATAGTGTAATATATTATATTATATTATACTGCATTACACTGCGTTATACTATATTGTGATATATTATACTATATTGTACTATATTATATTAAATTACTCTATAGTGTAATATATTATGTTATAGTATACTGCAGTGCACTGCGTTATACTATATTGTGATATATTATATTATATTGTACTATATTACACTATATTATACTATAGTTATATTGTACTATGTTGTACTATATTATATTAAATTACTCTATAGTGTAATATATTATATTATAGTATACTGCAGTGCACTGCGTTATACTATATTGTGATATATTATATTATATTGTACTATATTACATTATATTATACTATAGCACACTGTATTCTACTGTATTACATTACATTACACTACATTACTCCACATTATATTATACTATACTATATCACACTATATTTTACTATATTATATTATTATATTATTTATTGTTATTATTATATTATATTATACGACTCTATACTTATATACTATATTGTACTATCTGTACATATAATGAAAATTCCAGTAAACATTCGATACAAGCCAAATTTCCTTCAGTCGGATCGACTAGATTAAACATATGAACGGTCTGGTAGAAAAGAAAATATACGTTGGTAAACAGAAAAATATCAGACGGTTCGAAACGCGGCATCGGTTCCTCGAGGCATAACTCTTAAATTGGCAGGCCGAGATAGAGTCGTCGGGCTTATTGAAGGCTTTAATAACGGGCAGAAGGAAGCGACACTGACTGTCGAGTCAGGTATGAATCATCGCTGACGGGCAAAGGTGGGATCCGTTTCCTCAACTGGCACGCATTATGCTTCCAGGGAAATTACAACACGCGGTAAAGGCTATTAAATGCTGCAATCAGCTGGCCACACTGGGAAAAGTCAGCCATTGTGCAACCGCTGACACCTCGCTGGCCAGTTGGTCGAAAAATTTCTCACAAAATCACGGAAACCTCGGAAAAAATTAATCGTTACCTCGAGCACCTCACGCGTCTATGTTTGCATCGTGTTACTGTATTAATTATATGACGTAATAGTACAATAGTTTCATATAATAGTAATGTATAAAATAGCTGTACTATACTACTGACATAAAAATGTTATATAGTACTAATATTAAAAAATGTGTAATATACCATAAACATAAAAATATAATATAATACTAATATAAAATATATGTAATAAACCATAAATAT
>NW_016909682.1:727401-732569 GCF_001483705.2 Eufriesea mexicana
TATGATATAATACTAATATAAAAAATATATATAACGTGTAAAAGTAGTATATAAATATATTTAAATAATTAATGAAATATAATAAAACACTGATGTAATATAATATATTTTAATTTGGGTATTAGTTGCTTGCTATACCATTTAAAATATATTATTAATTCTAATAATATACTATATTATGATATGTTATTTAAATTACAGTGTTAATAGTTTATGATTTAATCTATATAATATTATCATGAATTATTCAAAATAGGAAAATTATCAGTTTGACAGGATATAATAAATTGCATTAAAATATGTTTAATAATAATACTGATAATGATAATAATCATTTTTCCTTCTTATCTCGAGAAAGATTAGATTTCATAAAATAGCCTGATTCATATTCTTTTATAAATTTTCACATAAATTTGTTAATTATTATAAAATTTTATTAAATAATTACCCTTTCAATACGTCTAATAAAATAAAACTATTTCGAATCGGAAATATTATCCAGAAGCATCATGCATATGACAACTATATATAATAAACCTAAAATTATCCCATAAATTACAAGATTATTATTATGTTTCTTTTTCTAAGAAAATTCGATGTTATTATAAATTCCAAAAATATTGTGATATACGGATAAAACACATTGGTATTTAAATCGATTAATTCTTTTATCGATAAAAGACCTCCTCGAGTGTTCCACAAAATCGATGTACGATTTTTATATATTATTTGCGTAATAAATCCACGGTTATTCCTATAAATAACGAAATTACTATTCTTTTGCAATTCCTCTTAAAATTCTTTGTCGTTCTATAATAATTCCAGAAAATTCTGTAATACAGGTATTAATCGAATAATTCTTGTACCAATAAACGAACGTCTCGAGCATCACATAAAATCGATATACTATTTCTGAAGTAACAAGCGATTTCTAAAAATGCTTTCGAAAAATTCCAAGGTTTTTATTGTATTTCAATTTCTCGGGAAATTCTGTGTTTGATACTGAAATAAGAAATCTCGGTATCTAAATCGATAAATTTTTTGTAATATAAACGAACGCCTCGAGTGATCGATAAAATCGAAATAATATTTATTTCCGTTACGTTATTACCATAGTAAACTTTAGGTTATTTACATAAATTACTAAATTGCTTTTGCATTCCGGTTTATGGGGAAATTCCTTCATTTTATATTAATTTCATAAGGAAATATTCCGATGCTTCCTTTTACCAATAAACGAATATTTTGTGTGCTCTATAAAATTGAAAGATTATTTATTTAATAAATTTTGAATAATATATGCAAATTATAAAATTATTATTACGTTGGAATTTCTAGTAAAATTTTGCTATTTGGAATTCATGAAATATTATGGTTCAAAGATTAAAAATTTTAGTTTGGATTGTATTCCAATTTGTAACAAAATTTCTGTTATTCGAAATTTGTGAAACACTATATTTTGTATTATTAAGTGATTTCCTCGAGTACCATAAAATTGCTAAATCTATAATTATTTATATAAATTATGAAATTATCATTATATTCCAGTTTCCAATAAAATTCGAACTTTTCTAAATTCAAGAAATGTTACTATTTAAAAATTCGGAATTTTGGTATTTAAATTCATAAATCATTTTTCTAATAATGAGAAATGAATGTCTTGAGTGCTCCATAAAATTTGTGTATGATTTCTGTAATAATACTAAAATCACCCTTATAAAAATTACAAAATTATTATTTTCCAATTTTTAATAAAAGTGTGTCATTCGAAATTTACAAATCATTACAATACAAAAATAAAAGATTGCAATATTTCAATCAATTATTTGTTGTGCCAGTAATCTCAAAATGTTGTAATTGCATCATAATATTGATATTATTTCTATAATAATTCTAAAATCATCCCCATAAAAATTACAAAAATATTATTTTCCAATTTCCAATCTGTCATTCTAAATTTCTTAATGATCACAATACAAAAATAGAAGATTTCAACATTCCAATCAATTATCCCTTTTTTCAATAATCTCAGTCTCATAATTTCACCATAAAATGAGTACTATTATTTCTATAATAATTCTAAAATCAACCCCATAAAAATTACAAAAATATTATTTTCCAATTTCCAATCTCTTATTCTAAATTTATTAATGATCACAATACAAAAACAGAAAATTTCCACATTTAAATCAATTATCCCCCTTTTCACTAATCTCAGTCTCATAATTTCTCCATAAAATGAACACTATTATTTCTATAATAATTCTAAAACCAACCCCATAAAAATTACAAAAATATTATTTTCCAATTTCCACATTTAAATCAATTATCCCCCTTTTCACTAATCTCAGTCTCATAATTTCACCATAAAATGAGCACTATTATTTCTACAATAACCCTGAAGTAATGCCTACCAAAATGACAAAATCCCTGCAATTGTCAAATTTTTTCCAAAATTCTGTCACTCAAAATCCACAAACGTAATAAATCCTCGAATTCCGTGCAAGATCGATATGCAGCATTAGGCATTTAGAAAGTGATCGAAAATCGACTCCCTCGTTTGACTTGCCACGAATAAAACATTAAGACAGAAGAAACTCTTCGCGTTTCACCCCGGATGCGGACAATCGCAGCACGTTTTTAGCCACGGTAAAAATTAAAGGAATTTCACAGTGTGGAATAACGTTCCGAGCCCAGAAGAGACAGTGGAGCGATTTTCTAATGTTTCTTTCATGCGTTGTGGAAGAGTTACGGTATAGAAGAACGGGAATGCGATGTAAAAATATAACCGGTATAAATCATGACTTCCGAGATTTCTCGAGCGCTCTTCCTCTTTGTTGAGACGCGGATCGAATGCAAAATCGTTCGCCATTTATTGTCCATATCTCTCCCTATGTGCTCGATGATACGTCTTTCCGTGTGTTGTCTACGTTCGAAACGTCGTCTATTTAAGTCCGTTGACCGTTCGAGAATGAAATTACAGAAGCGCGATATTTCAATGGCGGACGTTAACCCTCTGTAACCCCCCTTGTTCTTTGATTACGGCGGGAAAAATTCCGAGGGAACTGGGTCGCTTGATTTCAGTCGAGAAACGTTTGAAAAATCACAATCGGTGTGGCTTGGCTTTTTGGTGTTGGTATATAATGGCATATGGAGTGACGAAGTGTGGGAAATTTAGATTTGAAGATACGTCAGAAGCAAATATTTCGTATTTGTAATATAGGAATATGTTTGCATGGATATATGCAAGTATTTGTATAATTACATAGAAAATTCTGTTCGTGTAATAGATTATATGTAAAATTGTATTTTTATATGTATATGAGAAATTATATCTGTATAAATATATGCAGAATTGTATATATATAGATATTACATAAATTTGTATTTATATATATCTATATATACATATGTAAATTCGTATCAGTATACATACTTTTAAAATTATATATCTGTCTATATATGTGCAAAATTGTATCTGTATAATTGTATGCAAAATTACACACTCACTGAGAAAAGTTAAGGAACGAACAATTTGCATATTTTTGTATATTCTGTATCTTTTGAGATACATAAATTAAAATTAAAAATAGGGTTTGCATAAGATATTCGAAAGAATTATTGTTTATTTTTATAAAATAAAAATGAATAATATACGAAATTATAACTTTTCCTTCGTTAGTAAATATATGCAAAATTATAGATACGTGTAAATATAGATACACGTAAAATTGTATGTATATTACGTATTTAAAAATACTAGGTGCATGATATAAAAATATATAGGTGCACGTGCAGCACGTGGTTTTACATATGGTTAAAACAATTTGTTTTCCGTAATTAAACGTAAATTGGCAATTATGTGAGACGCCTACGTAGGTAGTAATTGGTTAAAAGTTTATTGAGCGAGATTCGTGTATCGAAGCTTAATGATCAATTTAGATATTGGTAATTTGGAGCTCCAATTTCGTTTCCGGTACCCTTATGAAGAATAACGATGGCTGAAAATGCTTATATTTATTATATTATAACACTCCATTAGAATAGACAAGCTATACTATTCAAAAATCCATTTGTGACATTAATTTTAATTTAAATGAAAATACCTGTGAAAATTTTCTGATTACCTTATTTCCAATTTTTCTTTATATTTTTCTTTCTTAATTGCATTATAATAAGTGTGTAAATAATTATATAGATAATTAAAGTAGACATCTTATACCTATGCATAATTATTACAATATATTATAATTTTGTGAAGTTATAATTTTATTACATATTAATAATATATTAATTAATATATTTATTAATGCAATTAAAATTGATCAATAAGTCCAATTAATAAAAATTTTATTTCGAAATTTTTGTAACTAAATAGCAACGAGTAAATTGTCATTAGAAGATGAGCTAATTGTAGAAGAGTATTTAGTAGACGAGAAGCTTTTTGGAGCTCTGATTGCATTTAAATTACATTCCCCTTAAATTAGTTTTACCCTTATTAATTCACAAAGCGAATCACCAAGATACGCGGTAGTTATGTTAATTATTTCTCGGTAGTAAATTCGCAATTAGTGATACACATTGTATATGAGAACGAAGATCGCTATAGATAATTACAGCAATTCACACAAGAATTTTTCGTTCGAACAGAATAATGGTCGTTGATTACAGTCAAATTACTCGCATCGACTTAATGAAATTTTAAGCACCGCGGCAGCTGCTTTAATTTTTGATCGAATGTTAAATTTAAGATACAACTCCAGTAGCTCGCTCTTAAAGACTGATGTTCATTATCCGAAAAGGAGCATTACGATTTACGGTTCATTATATTGCACGATAAAGCCGAATCGATACGAATAAAATTAAATCGGTGGAAAAAAATTGCGAAATTGCAAGAAGATAAAAAATAATTGCGAACATCAGTCACAATATTTATCTCCTATTTGATTAATGATATAATACTATTAGTGATTTGTAACATGCAAATATATAGATACGTTATCGATAGTTGAAAATAATTCGGTGAAAGTTTCACGGTGAAAATAAATATATATATAGTTACATAATTTTAATTAAAATAGTTTATTAAATTTTTATAATTATTTTATCAGATTTTAGCAATCTTTCGAGAAGCTTAAAAAATTTGCACTATTAAAATGATTTATTTT
>NW_016909682.1:732662-748625 GCF_001483705.2 Eufriesea mexicana
TATAGTATTATATAGCATAGTAAATGAAAGTAATAATTATACATGGTGTATATTGAAATATACCATAATACTAATTGAAAAAAATAATTGGAAATTCCTCCCAGCTCTGAATTTAATTGGAAAAATTTAATTAATTTTCTTTTTGCTACTCTGATAAAAATTGGATAACATTTTCATATCAGTTATATACGTGTCAGTAATTATAAAAATGGCCTAAATCAAAAGTCTGAGTGAAATAATTTTATCACTTATTTTATGTTACTTTCTTATATACTGCAATAAAATAAAATATTTTTTGGCAAAATGGTGAAAATTGAGTTTATTAATTGAATTTACAGCTTTAACTAATTTTTATTGTATTACTATATTTATTATTAATTTTTTAATTCACAAAATAATCATCAAACACTTGATTTAGTAGGCCACTTTTATGATTACAAATATACTAATGTTTGCTATTTGTATTTACTAATATTGATAATTTTGTGTTATAAAATTAAAAAATTAAAAAAATGATCTATTTAAATAATTATTATTACAGCTGCCAACTTGCAGTGTATAAATATCTCTTATAGACATATAAATATCAATAACTGAAATTGTACAATTATTAATATTGTATAATTACAATTGTACAAGTAAATAGGCATACAGAATTATCATTTTATTTAAATAAAAATCAACCTTACATTTCGCCAAAAGCATTTGCAGATTTTCATTTTTTATTAATTTAAAGCCATATCTAAAAACAGCCATTCTATCTCGTTCGATAGTTCCAGTGTTAAATAGAATTGAGTCATGAATCATAGATGACTGATAAATCCGGTTTAAATGCCATATCTATGAAACATATCTATTTTTCCATTTCTCAATTACCTTTTATTCTCTATGCAACAAAATAACGTAGAAATATGATACTTTCTCTGAAATGCAGAATCATAATCTCGCGTATATACATCAGAGAGATAAGAATTCTGAAATTGATCGTGGATTATGGCGCAGGATTTCAAGGATTCATGCGGAATGATTATCCGTTTAATTGGCTCAATTATTCGTAATTAATGCAGAAATACCTAATCCGGAGATTCTTCGCGGGTTATGCAACTCGCATTAACGCGATGCTAATTCCATGCTATCAGTTTCGTCTGGAATGCATCGCAGATATATCGCACAAGTTTTATCTCGTTTTACCATTCTAACGCTGATTTTGCTTGACGTCGTATCTGCTTTAGCCGATTGACAAGCGATTTCATGGTGTATACGTGCATGTACAGAGTAACGTGATCCATCGTGGAAAATGTTTATGGTTAATTCGAGAACACGACGTGCAATTACGTTGAATTACATTACGAAAGTACAATTCTTAAATTTTAACACGAAAATATTAATTATTATTAAACTAAAATTAGTGTTATTAATTATTATTTAAAGATTAACATTAAAACTAAAATAGACCAGGTACCATAAGTAATTAATACTGTAAAATTCACAGAGATCACAAAAATAAAAAATAACAGAAAAGTATACAAAAGAAAAAAAGAAAAAATATTTTAAAATTGGAAAATTTACGTTTCAATTATTTCGCAAAATTCCGTGTCATTTATTTTAAAGTAATATAATTGAGTCAATAAAATATAATTGAAATATAATATTGAATATCGACAAACTTGACGTGGGAGCATAAGCAATTAACATCTTAAAATCTAGAATGATCACGAAAATAAAAAATAATAGAAAAGTATATAAACGATAAAAAGAAAAAATATTTTAAAATTGGAAAATTTACGTATCAATTATTTCGCAAAATTCCGTGTCATTTATTTTAAAGTAATATAATTGAGTCAATAAAATATAATTGAAATATAATATTGAATATCGACAAACTTGACGTGGGAGCATAAGCAATTAACATCTTAAAATCTAGAATGATCACGAAAATAAAAAATAATAGAAAAGTATATAAACGAAAAAAAGAAAAAATATTTTAAAATTGGAAAATTTACGTATCAATTATTTCACAAAATTCTGTGTCATTTATTCTAAAGAACTTGCAATAGAAACAAAATATCGAACATCATCCAACTTGACAAGACCACGAGCAATTAGTACCGTAAAATCTATAAAGATCACAAGAAGAAAAAATATCTAAAAATTGGAAAATGCACGTTTCAATTATTTCCCAAAATTCCATGTCATTTGCTCTAAAGATTTTAGCTCAAAGATAGACCTAACACGCGAAAAGTGACGTCTGAACATTCTATCGCTAAGTACACCCTATCTGTGCCATTCTTAGGATCCCTCGTCAGTGACCCGAGGATCGAGGAAGACAAAGGGACGTGGCGCGAATTTGCAGGAAAATTGGCAGGGAGATTAACGATCGTGTCGCGTAGCCGTGGCAGTCACGAGAGATCAGGAAATCCTTGCTTTTGCAGTGCAGGCTAAGCAGCTACTCTCATTTCCAGGCGCGCGTGACAGGTTAGAGCAGACGATGTCCGTCTCTCCTCTCGGCCCACCCCGTTTTCCTTTTCCAGCGATCTGACACTGAACTCGATCGTTGATCTCATTCAGGGTCGAGTGTTCCTCGAGTTCCTTGAGTTACGTTCCGTGTTCTTGCTGCCCATCGTTTCTCTTGGCCATCCACCGGCCGCCATTGTGCGCGCGACTCTTCCTCTTCATCCAATGCCCATTTCTGACGAGGACCAGTGTCGATTGAATTTTCATGCAGTATTCCATGGTGTCGTGGGAATATTTGTAGGTAAAGGGGGTAGGCTTGGATTTTAATGGGGTCTCGGTTATTGCGAGGCGAATTTGTTAATTGTGATAATTGTGGTACCTTTGGTTCATGGAATATTCTATGGTGTCGTAGGAATATTTGTAGGTAAAGGGGGTAGGCTTGGATTTTAATGGGGTCTCGGTTATTGCGAGGCGAATTTGTTAATTGTGATAATTGTGGTACCTTTGGTTCATGGAATATTCTATGGTGTCGTAGGAATATTTGTAGGTAAAGGGGGTAGGCTTGGATTTTAATGGGGTCTCGGTTATTGCGAGGCGAATTTGTTAATTGTGATAATTGTGGTACCTTTGGTTCATGGAATATTCTATGGTGTCGTAGGAATATTTGTAGGTAAAGGGGGTAGGCTTGGATTTTAATGGGGTCTCGGTTATTGCGAGGCGAATTTGTTAATTGTGATAATTGTGGTACCTTTGGTTCATGGAATATTCTATGGTGTCGTAGGAATATTTGTAGGTAAAGGGGGTAGGCTTGGATTTTAATGGGGTCTCGGTTATTGCGAGACGAATTTGTTAATTGTGATAATTGTGGTACCTTTGGTCTATGGAATATTCTATGGTGTCGTGAGAATATTTGTGGATACAAGGGTAAGATCTTGGTTTTTAATGGGATCTCAATTATCGTGAAACGATATTTTGGGGGTGATTATGATAACTTTGATTGGTGGAAAATTCTATGGTGTTGTGACAATATTTGTGAATACAAAAGAAGTCTTAGTTTTTAATGGGATCTCAGTTATTGTGAGACGATATTTTGGGGGTGATTATAATAACTTCGTTTGGTGGAAGATTCTATGGTGTCGTGGGAATATTTGTGGGCAAAAGTGGAAGTCTTGATTTTTAATGAATTTTGAATTATAGTGAGGCGATATTTTATGAATGACTACAATAATTTCGATTTATGGAATATTCTATGGTGTCGTGGAAATATTTCTGGGTAAAAGTGGAAGTCTTAATTTTTAATAAATTTTGAATTATTGTGAGGCGATAATTTTTGAATGACTATAATAATTTCGATTGATGGAATATTCTATGGTGTCATAGGGATATTTATGTATAGAATGGGAGGTCTTTGTTTCAATGAAATTTAAATTATCATAAGATGAATTCGTTTGGTAATTGTAGTATCTTTGGTTAATGAATATTTATGAGTAAAAGTGGAAGTCTTGGTTTTAATGGGATTTGATTTATTACACAACGAATTGGTTTAATAAGTGTAGTTTGGTATCTTTGATTGATGGAATATTCTATGGTATAGGAATATTCATGAATAGAATGAAAGGTTTTGATTTTGGTTTCGTTTTGGTTTATAATATAACATTACGATAATAGTATATTATGTGATATAATATTATGATAAAACTAGAAACGAAAGATGACAAAAGAAATAAGAGCACAGAGAGTGAAAGCAATTATTATTCCGCCGTCGAAAGTGAACCTAGTATTTATAGATCGTAAAACTATAAAGTCTTCCCGTAAAACTTTTTAAAACAATTTTTACGTAATAAACATGTAAATATTTTCTTACGGCGTGTTAAATTGTGTACGATGCAGTATATCTAATTTCAATAGTAATTTAATATAAAATTTTATCATTGCTATATGTTAGAGAAAATTAAAAATGTAGTTTTATGAAATAATAATAATTATCTAAATTGCTGTTTGAATGTAATAGTAAAAAAAAAAACATACAGGGTATTTTAGGATTATTTCAAAATTTATTTTAAATTATTTTAAAAGTTTATAGTTTATTCTAAATAATAAAATGTACTTGAATAATTATGCTGTGTTTTGAATTACTTTAATATTTTATTAAAATTAATAGTTTAAAAAGATCTCAATTAAAATATTTAGAAAGGAACTTTCAATTTATAAAGTTTAAGAACAAGAAATGAAAATCCTTATTTTAAAAATAACTTTTAAAATATTAATTCTTTTCGAACATGCTCTCAACGAAAAATTTCTTTTTTATTTTGAGTTTTTTGATTTCCAATTCCTAATTTTTCAATTTTTGTTTTTAGGTTAAGCAATCAGGAGTACTCTGTATATATCAATATAACCTAAATACATCAATACAATCTACCTAACTATAAATTATTACGATTTATATTTATTATATGATCATTAATTCGTATTTTTATACGATTTTCGAAAAATCGTGGTTCATTCAATTACGAATCGAAATATTCAAGGTTCGAAAAGACGAGCGATTAATATGTTACACAGGAAGTCGAAGGAAATGTCGCCGAAGCGGAAGTTGCACATCAGATGCCTACGATCAGCATTGCCGTCCTACTGCCTTTTCGAACCTTATGAGATTCACAATGGAACAGTGGTTCCCAATCGTTTCCTTATCGATACTTTCAAATCACTCGGTTAAACCTGCCTACAAAAATCATAGTCGTTTTCTGCGTCACGATTCCGTATCAGCCATTTACGATTCGTAAATTAATTTGAAATCCAATCTTTCTCTTCGAACGTACCTATAAAAGCCTCATTGTAAGTCGAATAATAACACATTTATAAATCACAGTCACTGAATCACTGAAGCGAGTTACGCAAAAGAGCCGATTACTTTCATAAACGGAAAAATTTTACTCTCAGTTTGATCGTTTTGCTGTTGGTTTATTATATAGAGGTTAGAAATTCCTGATTATTGGGTAGCTAAATATAAATTCAATTCGTGTGTTACAGGAACACGTGTAGATGAATAGTCTTTCATTTCGCTTTTATCATTTTATGTAACACTTTCTATGCCAGTTAATTAAGCTTGATCAATATAGAATTATAAGGTTGTTTTATTATACAGTTGAACTTTGGTAAATGCATTCTAGAATTAGAAGACTGTTCAATGGCTGAGGAATGTTGAATGGTATGTTAATTATTTGTTGGGTAAGAGTTGTTTTTTGAAGGCAGAAATGAAATTTTAGAATAAAACAAGTTGTATGAGAGATGGATCGTGATTATTAATTGAATAAAGTAAGTATTTTGGATAGCGTTACAAATGTTTTGTATAGCATTATTGTTCGAAGTGGAAATATATAATCTTGTCTCCAGGATAAAGTATTGTTATATATTGATAGGATGAATTTATAAATTATTAGAGAAACAAATAAAGGAACAAAATAGTAAAATTAAAAACTGTTGAAGAATATGTAACCTATTAAAAAACCAATAGTAGATTATTAGTAACAATTGAAATCTTAAGTTTCTACTGTTGTACAGAGTATTATGTATTGTTAGGATGACTATGTTCCTCATTAAAGAACCAGTAGTAAACTATTAATAATTTCTGAAATCCTAGGTTACTATTATATTAAGGAGTCTTACGTATTACTCAGATGACTATGTAACCCATTGAAGAATCAATAGTAAATTATTAGTAACCATTGAAATCCTAGGTTACTATTATTTTAAAAAGTCTTACGTATTGCTCAAATGACTATGTAACCCATTAGAGAACCAATAGTGGGGCATTAGTAACTATTGAAATCCAGGGTTACTATTATTTCAAGGAGTCTTATATATTGTTCGGATGACTATGTAACCCATTAAAGAACCAATAGATGATTATTAGTAATTATTAAAATCTTGAACTTCTACTATTGTAGACTGTGTTATATATTGTTAGGATGATTATATAATCCATTAAATATCCAACAATTGATTATTACTAATTATTGAAGTCTTAAGCTTCTATTATTTTAGAGAATCTTACATATTGATACCAAACTTGATGAAGTAATGTAGAACTAATTACAAACTACTAACATCTATTAAAGATCTTCTAAGCTTGTACTGTATTGGACAGTCTTGTGTATCGATAGGACAACCCTGTAAATTCTTAACGAACCAATAACTAACTATTATCAACTACTAGGGAACTAAGCTTCTATTCTATTAGGGACTCCTGTATATTCATAGAATAACTTTGTAAACTATTATCAACCATTATGGAATTAAGCTTTCATTGTTTTATGAGGTCATAGGTATTGATGGTACAAGATACTGTTTGTAAGGTAACTAATATCCCAGAAAGAAAAATTCCAACACTGCTTGATCAGATTACCGTTACTTTATATTTCAGCAATTATCACATGATCTCATTAAATTTTTCGCTCATTGAAAAATTATAGCCAGCCATCGCCTGGCTTGGTAACCTTATATAAGATTCAGGATAAAAAAGAATCTCTGGTAGCAACAGAGATAGCCAACTACTCATAGCTGGCTCGCTCTGTGTAATTACTATCTTTAATACAATCTAGGAATTACTGCAACGCTCTTATTAAACGCAATTGCGTTCGCTCGCGATATTAGTAATACTTCAGTGCTGTCTGATACTAATTAGCTAGGCAAGTTTCTGGCCAATAGCTAACGCGTTTCATGTGGATGATATCCACGCGATACTGCAGCTGTTGCACCAACTAAATATTCTTTTATTACGCGAAAACGAGATGAAAGAAATTGATTTATTCGCCTGGATAATTGTGCGAAAGAATTTGGAAAATTTTTGGAGATGACTATTCGCAGATTGGTCACATTTTTAGGTTATTTTTTAAAATTTATTTGGTGTTTATTTCATGATAGTATATCGAATTTTGGATTAAAAGAGAGGATTAAAAAATAGATTAAAAAATTATTGAAAATTTGTACTGTTTTTCTTGATTCGATATTTTTTAGGCTAATGTATTATGAGAAAAAATGTACAGGGTGGTTCTCTTAATTTTGTCATCTACCTTATCTCCTTTATCTTTAATGACATTAAAAATTGTTTCAGCCAAAAACTAGATGGTTCTGAGAAAGCTATAGTGTAATTATCTATGAAAAAATTAAATCAGTGTTAAATTATATTTTGAGGTTAGACATCAGTAAAGTACTTTGATAGCAAAATTTAAAAAAATTCAAGAACAGTTAATCAGTTCTATGACTCATTTATGGGGTATAGTGATTTGAGCTTATTTTGTAAGACTTGCTGCGTATTAGTGAGATTTCCTAAGAAGAAATTAAATCTTTGTTGAGAAATCTTTAGCTAGGTTACTATGTCTCAACATAATAGTTATGTTTACATGTTTGTATATTGAACATGATTTAGATAAAAGTAATACTCTATAGAAATAAACTGCATACACCTACAACAAATGAAAAAATCTATTGTAAAATAAATTAAAAATTTGTATCTAATAAAATATAATAGTAAGATAAAAATTCAAAGCGAGAGAGAAAGGGAAAAAGAGAATATATATATATCTAGTAACTTAATGCACCATTAATAATTATTTATAATTATTAAAATAATATTCCAATTACTACTAACAAATAATCAATTATATCTAAAATGCCAATAATTACAAACTTTAAATTAAAAAATCAAAGCAAGAGAGTGAGAGAGAAAGAAAGAGAGTATATATATCTAGTAACTTAATTCACCATTAATAATTATTCACAATTATTAAAATAATATTCCAATTACTAATAGCAAATAATCAATTATATCTAAAATGCCAATAACTACAAACTTTGAATTAAAAAATCGAAAAAATTGGGGAAGCAATTACATAAGAAATCATAGCACATTCCAGGACCCTGTTACACGTTCACCAAGGCGATTACACACCGTATCAAAGCGATTTTCCCATCGTTAATTCATCCATCTCCAGTACCATATATGAAACAATCGCACAGATAGCTAGCTAGTTTAATGAATAGCCAGCGTGTCCATTACACGGTAATTGGCATACTGGTAAAGCAATAATAGTTTAATCACAACCCTTCGATGTTTGCTTAAAATAAGGTTTCACCTCCAGTGAAAGTCTGCTGACCTTTCTCCCTGTCGTGGTGGTAATCCGCGCGAAACGTGTAATCGGACAATTATCTCGTGGATTTCATCCCGTTTCGAGGCTCGGCTACCTAACGATAGGTTTGGCGGGAAAACGCGCCGTCCTTATTAATTTAAACGGGAGAAAGAGCGTGTATTTTTTCCCCCCGGATCATCGCGAGGAAAATCGCTGCCACGAACGGTTTCTCTTTTCGTGCGAAGCCCAAGTCGATGATTCGGTGAACGTGAATTTCTGCTTGGTTTGCGAGTGAAGTAGGTGACCCGGGTTTGGCAAAAGGTTGTATTCTGTGTCATTGTGTGAGAATTTCGTGTTTCACTCGTTGATCGATTAGGGAAAATGAGTAATTATAATCGAATGGAGAGAACTCGATGAGAGAAACGAGAAGAAGAGAGATTCTTGGTGTTGGTAACGTGGCTGTTGGAGTTTGGAGAAAATCCTGGTGAATCTTTGTTTGGTACATGATGGAGAATCAAGTTTAGATTTCGAAAGTATAGTATGTTTTCTTATTTTTCATTATTCATAGCGAAATTATTAAAATAAGATAGTCTAAAATGACTGGCTTCGACATGTTGATAAAATTAATTTATTTAGATATCGATGTGATTATATGAATTTAATGATAAATAAATTACAGATTTATTATATCAATGTATATGGAATTATAATTAGATATATAATATATAGTAATAATAATGATAATGGTAATATGTACATAAATCTATACCATAATAATAATAATAAAATTTATATATTATAATTTAGAATATTATTGTTCTGTATATTTATAAATATTATTCTTGTCTTTAATATTATTATTATTGTATATATTTATATATACAATATGAAACAAATTTTATAATAAAGATAATAACAATAATAATAAAATTTATATTTTATAACTTAGAATATTATTATTCTGTATATTTATAAATATTATTCTTATATGATATTATTATTCTGCATATTTATAAATATTATTGTTATCATTATTGCTATTATTATTATTACAAAATTCGTTTTACATTTATAATTATATAAAATTCGGAATACAAGTCCAAATAAAAATTATGTACACGTAATATACGTATTATTACACGGTAGTTTGTACATAGAAATTTGAGGTTAAGTTTTACACCGTGTTAACAGAGGCGAATGGATTTCTACTGCAGTTTGGAAACCAGGAACCGATAATTATTGCGAAGAGATCATACGATGTCAGCACAATGGACATTATCGGGGATAAAATATGATCTAGGAAATCGTTTATTTACATTTTATTGCGCCAATATAACGTGTCTGTGTTAGAAAGTAAAAGAATGGTGCAATTTGTTTGGATTAAATGCAAGCTTCGTTACGTTAAGAGAGACATAAAAGTCAAAGGTACCACCTCTTACGGATTGTAATAACGAGATTGTGGAAATCTGCTAATAAAACGTATTACTTAATGCCTGTTACACGATAACGTTATACCTTCGTGTTACCATTAACTTACAGAAAATTTTATTACGTAACTCGTGGAGGTATACGGATGATTCATATTTCCCATTATGTCTGCTGCGATTTTAGAAACATCTTTATAAAAGTATTTTACAACGATAGGAATATGAAATTAATTAATTAAACAAATTTTTTAAACTGACGATAATTAAAAAATTTCTGAAACAAAATTTGTAAAAGTATTGTAAAACGATAGGAATATGAAATTAATTAATTAAATGAATTTTTTAAAATAACGGTAATTAAAAAATTTCTGAAGCAAAATTTATAAATTATTTCAATATTATTTCTAAGAAAATATCGAATTTTGAAATAGGAATATTCTTTTCTGCTTTTAATTTTAAGGAAGAAAGAAATTTTAGAGTAACAATGTGTCTCTTATTCCGAAAATATTTTTCTATTTCTACTTTAAAAAAAAAAAAAAAGAATCAAATTTTGGGATAGAATATATTTGAATGAAAAATTAAAAATAGCAATTTTTGGTATTTCTATCAAGTACCTCAATCCTACCTCTGTGATATCAAAACAAAGATCACTTAATAAAATTCCCTTACTCACGTTAAAAACTAATGCTAGTAATAATAATAATAATTTAACAAATTATCACTCCATTTCTCGAAAACTAAAAAAAGCACGGAAAATGGAAAGAAAGAAAGAAAAATTCAGAAAATTTTATCATTAAAATATCACAACCATCGGTATTACTTTCCCCTCTCTCAATAAAATCAAATAATTTATCAAATTTTCATCGGAATAAATTACTTTATCTCCAAAAATAGTAAGAAATTTAAAATAAAAGAGAGAAATTTGTTATTAAAGAGTAATACCCGCTTTGTCGTCCGAAGTTTTGCCCGCTTTATTGTCCATCGCTATCCCCACCAATTTTTGGAAACGGGCCAGTTCCAATAAATTGTCAGTCAAAACTCGTCACCGATTTTTTTTCCACTACTTCGAATATTCGCATTCGTTCCTTCCCCCTTTCCTCGATTAAATTCGAGTCACCGCTCCGCATAAGCGTCCGGATTCGGACATCAAAGTGGACACTGCTGTACTCCACGGCGAACGGTTCTTCTCCGTTGTTCCTGACTCGTCACGGGAATTATTACAAGGGACACTTTGACACAAAAGCCCCGTTTTCTCTTACTTTCCTGCTTTACCGCTTGACTAGTCGTGTCGTGCATTACGATGCTGAAACATCGGCGGAAACGCTCGGCACGCACGCCGCGATGGCGGCTCTTTTAGAAAGAGCAGATGACACGGAAGGGATTTGTCCTGCTCGCGAGGACTTCGCTTTGTGCGTTACGACGGCAAGGTAATAATCGATTCTTATTATGTTCCCTGCCTTTCCGTTGTCGCTTAGTTAAATCGAGATTTAATGCAGCATTTAGGCACGGTGGAAGTTCCGGATGTCGAATTCCTCTGGCTGATGGTCAGTGAATCGAAGAATATTTAAGGATTTGTTGAAGATCTGTTAGGTTTGTTCGATTCTTTTAAGGAAGTTTGTTTAATTTTTTAAATCGAAGGTTGATTCAATTTTGGATATTTTTGAGTAATATTTAATTGGAGGATGTTGGATTATTTTTAGAGATATTTTTTAAATTTTTTGTGTGAAGATTGATTAAATTCTGGATATTTTTTAGTAATAATTAGTCGAAGTTAGAATTTTGAATTCTTTTTAATTTTTTAATTTTTTATTTTATTTAACGATTGATTAAATTTGTTATATTTTTCAATAAGAGTTGAAATAAAAATATTGGGTTCTTTCCAGGGATATTTTTTAAATTTTTTATTTGAAGATTGATTAAATTTTGAATTTTTTTTAATAATAATTAATTGAAGTCGGAATATTGAATTCTTTTTAGGGATATTTATTTAATTTTTTATTGAAAGATTGATTAAATTTTTTATATCTTTGAATAATAGTTGAAATAAGAGTATTGGATTCTTTTTAGAGATATTTTTTTAATTCTTTATTTGAAAATTGATTAAACTTTGGATATTTTTTAATAATAGTTAGTTGAAGTAAGAATATTGAGTTCCTTTCAGGGATATTTAATTAAATATTGATTAAATTTGGAATATTGTTGAGTAATAATTAGTTTAAGTAAGAATATTTAATTTTCAAAAACGATTCAATATTGGATATTTAATCTGGCTGACAAACATTTTATAAACGAAGGCCGATAGAATATCTAATTTTTTGTAGTGAAATTTAGTCGAATTGAGAAAATTCTTGTTCTATAAAAATTGGTTAAATATCGAATAATTAAATATCGTATAAAAGAAATTTTATTATCAATAAATCTGTTTATATCTCTGTCTGCAAATTTTTATCTTATTTCAATTGCTATTTAAATTCTAATTTCGTAATTTGAGAAATTTTCGATCAATGTTTAAATCTTAACCGAAGATTTAGTGTTCGACGAAGCTTCAGTTTTTAAATAAATTAGTTTTACGTTCACATAAATTGTAATTTATGAGGGCAATTAAAAAGGAAATTTATTTCATATGTGCAATATTAATTTATAGCAAATACGTTATTACCTTTCGTCGATGGCCAATTGATTTCTGTCACTGAGGAATCAATTCACTTTTTTTTAATGGCAATCTGCAGGTTTATAGCCACTAAATATTACCTTCTTGCAGATCATAATCATTTCGAAAGCTAAAATCCATTTAAGTACCTATGCAATAAACACTATCATTACTTCAATTATAGCCCATTACCGCAAATAATTCTTAAATCATCAAAATTCTAACTCCGCATCAGCGAAGATGAAAACCAGTCTTTTTAAATAATAAATTTCTAATACAACCGAGTTTTACATTATAAATATCTAATATGCGAAAAACAAATTATTAAAAATGTCTGTCTAAAACTTAAATTGTAATAAGAGACAAATCATACTAAATTAACAAAAACAACTAACATATACTTAACAAAGTTTAATATATTCCAATTTATCAATAGAAATTTATTATAATTCATTAATACAATTTTAAAAGAATTGGAAAACAAAGATACCTGTACATCTCTACGATAAATCCTAAGATTTTCCAATCTCCGAGTTTTCGTATTAATTATAATAAATACAAATCGCGTAAAAAGGTAAAATGAAAAGAGATCCAGCTCTACTGGAGAACGAATTTTCCACGGAAAAACAATCGATAATCCCCCAAACGAAGAATATTAATCAAACTCTCCGTATCTTCCCTCCAAACGCTATCAACTAGTCCGCCATATTGACGCTGCGCGCGCAGCCAACGGGCCGAACATAACCTTTCCGTATTTCAAATGGCACAAGCATCGCGATAAATAGCAGCGTTTAAAATCAGCCTCTCTTCATTCCCTTCGTCCAACTTTATCTCAGTGTCTGAGTCACCGTCCCAATCGAATCCTCGAGGCATCATCAATTTCAATCATGCAACCGCGTCGATCGATAACGAGATCACCGATACCCTCTCCAATTTCCTCTCTCGATTCATCATTCGCGTATCGATAAGGATTCTTCGAGCACGTAAACCCATGCGTTTTCATTCATCCGGCGAATTCGTGCTCGGCAAAACTCGACTATCCCTGTTGCAAACGTAAAATAAGAGAGAAAGGGAGAAAAATAAAAGAGAAAATGGAGAGGAGTAGATAGAAGGAGAAAAAAAGAGAGAAGAACGGAAGAAGGGAAAAAAGAGAGAAAGATAAAAGAAAGGAAGAAAGACGGAGGAAGAGGAAAAAAGAGAGGAAAAGCAGAGAGAAAGAGGGAGGAGAAAGGGGGAGAAAGAGAAGAAAAAAGAGAGACGGAGAAACGGACGGATATTAGGCCCCAATAACCTGATTCTCGTCGCTTTATTCTCATCGCGCGTACTCGGACACGTTATCTTTCAGCGCTCCGCAGACCCCTGGAAAGCATACCGATGTCTGCTTGTTCCGAGTCGAGTCGAGTACTGTCGAGTATCATGTTCGTGGAACGCGACTGTCGATTTTTCCATGCCTGCCGATGATTAATCGAGCACCGCCGAGCTTTTCAGTCCGCTCAAAAGAGGATATTCACGGATCTTTGTAAATGGTTTATGGCTATCGTCGGGGGAATTGTTTTAGTAGCACACCGGGCTAGGACGATAAACTCTGGTGACTGGATCCGCGTTCGGCTGACCCGTGAAAGAGTCTGATTAACCGACAGACGAAATTTTCGTGTTGGATGACCAAATTTTCGTGTTGGATGGTTGACTCTTAGGCACTGAAAGGACCTTGTTGAATTACAAGGAGCTGGGTAAAAATTAACCCTTTGCACTCGACCATTTTTTAGCTAAAGAGGAGTAGGAGTTTGAAGATTTTCTGCTATAAAGTTGACAATATTTTTTTCAACGGTGAATAAGAAATAGTATGGTAATTGACACGTAGAATTATTTGATTTCGACACCTCGCACATCGTTATATTATCTTAAATTTGATATGATAATTAATATCGATCTTCGAAATTTGATCAAGTGGCGACTGAAAGGGTTAACCCTTATAGGCGGCATCCACGAGATGACCTGTGGGCACGAGCACTGCATCTAAGCAGCGTCCACGCGATGATTCCTGAGAGTGGGCACCCCATGTATCCGGCATCCAAATAATGCAGTATACAAGTGCAATCTGTATACAATTGTTTTATTCAGCACAGTTGTTATTTAATACTTAGGAAAAATACAAGAATACACGGAAACCACATGCAGTGTGCATATTTCTGGTGCACGCTTCTGTTCAGTGACAGTACTTCGGCGGACGGTAGCACGTCTGACAGGCTACGTCTCTTCTGTACAATTGGTCAGGATTTTTGGGTTTTCTTCCATAGTCCATTCAGGCCACGTCATAAATTACTTAGTCTACTACAACAGACCTAGTTGATAAAGACAGACAAACACCAGCAGTTCTTATTCTTCTCCAGTGATTCATAGTTATTGTATTTTCCGAAGTAGCATCGTTGCAGAATTCGTATTGTATATAGAAGCGTTTCGAAATATATTACAGAAGATTAATTGGTCTATAACGTCCTCAATTCGGTGAAAATTAAAAATTCTATTAAGTATTGCACAACATAAACAGTGAATAAAAATTGACTCTACAAGAAATGTTATTCACATGGAATTCCCAGGAAGAATGAAAGCAGCATCAATAAGTGTACTAGAATTTTCAATAAACCCTAATTCCAAATTAACGTCAGTCAATGTGCCAAAGTGCTTGACAAATTAGACTTCAGACTTAAATCCCCTGAAGCTTCAGAAGAACCTAAAAGGAAGCAGCAAATGTCTTATTAGAACTCAACATACCCTAAAATCTGTATAGTTAACAGTCAGACTAAACAGAGTTCAAACTCCAGGTACATTGATCTTAAATATTAAAAATTCTATTAACCATAGCAGTGAATGACAGTCGTCTCTCCAGGAAATGGTTATTCACATGGAATCCCCAGGTAGAATGAAAATAGTGTACTGGACTCTCAGTTAGACCCTAAGGGGGTCTCAATTAGACCCTAATTCGAAATAAACGTCAGTCAAAGTGCACTTGACAAATTAGACTTCAGATTTAAATCTACCGAAGCTTCAGAAGAACCTAAAAGGAAGCAGCAAATGTCTCATTAGAACATAGCATACCCTAAAATCTACATAGATGACAGTCAGACCAAACACAGTTCATACTCCAGATACGTTATCTTAAATATTAAAAATTCTATTAACTACAACAGTGAATCACAGTCATCTCTCCAGGAAATGATTATGCACATAGAACCCCCAAAATGAATGGCAAAAGCATCGATAAATGTACTATAACTCCCAATAAACCCTAATTCTAAATAGACAT
>NW_016909682.1:751492-775532 GCF_001483705.2 Eufriesea mexicana
TTTATTTATATATTTATTTATTTATATGCTATCATTTTAATTATTGTTATATATTTATTATGCATAAAATTTAGCTATACATTAAAAATTAGAATTCACGTAGATAAGGAAATAATTTTTGAAACCGGATGTGATAAATTTCTCAGAAGATAATATAATATAATATTGTAGATAAGATAATAGAAAATAATTAATATAATATAATGATTATCAAGATCTACGACATTGATAAAAATTCTACACATCACACATAGGTAGCCATTGCACGTAGCTTCAACATTCAACAAAAGATATCGAGGAATACAGAAAAATTATTTTTCAAACCAATTTTAAGAAGCTTCTTAAAAAATTCTTCAAACCTCGTCGAATAATTACCAATTACCCTAATAGGCTTATTCCTAATGGGAGATAAAGGACCAATTATTTCATTAACCTTTTCATCCCGAGTCATTTCAGATTAAAATCACTCGAGACTAATCTAACTAGTACTATCTTCCTCCTCTCCAATTAATCAACCTTTCACTTCCAAAATAACCCCAAAAATCCTTAAAATGATCACCCCCCAAAAAAGAGAAAAAGAAAAGAAGAACAATTCATCAAAATGAATTCCAGACTAACCTAACTAGTACTACCTTCCTAATCTCCAACGAATCAACCTTTCACTTCCAAAATACCCCCAAAAATCCCTAAAATGATCAACCCCCTCCCCATCCCCCAAAAATAGAAAAAGAAAAGAAAAATAATTTATCAAAATGAATTCATCACTTAGCCTAACTAGTACTAACTTCCTACTGTCCAACGAATCAATCTTTCACTTTCAAAATATCCCCAAGTACCCCTAAAATGATCACCCCCCTCCCCCCAAAAAGAAGAAGAAAAGAAAAACAATTCATCAAAATGAATTTGTCAAAATGAAAATCTCTAACGATACCAAACGACATCATCCAACCATCATTCCTCTACTCCTAGCCTACTTATCCACATCGAAGCAACAATATCAAAAGCGAAACCTCCAGTCTATCTGTAATCAATCCCTCAGCTAAAAGAACACGTCTCACATACTCACACGTACACGCACACCGAGTCTGTCATCAGCTTCTGCGAGCCAGCGATAGATCAGAGGATAGATTAATCCATCCCGGTTACCCGAAGCTACCTCTGACAGTGGCTGTGACTACCTCTGACAGTACCTGCGACTACTCCTGACAGAGGGAAGAAATTGTACTTTCGAATGCAATAAATTACGCAGATTACCAGGACGATTTCGCGTGCCCGCGGTGTCGCTGAGACCAGGCACGTAAGAGATGACAAGGAGGTGAAACAGACGGAACAGGCACGTCTCACACGCGACAACACCTGTCACGCGTTTTGCGTTCCCTGAGCATGTACGCGATTAACTTCCACCTCTGCTCGCGTGTTATTTTCGCTGAGGAAAGTTGACGTTTCTCCTGCATTCGTGTCCGTTCCTAGACTCGTAGCCTCTCGTCCTCACCTGCAGTCTCCTTCGTCGCCGCTGACTGTCAGTTTTTCAGCGTCCTGCCTTGGATCAGCCGCGCGTCCCACGATGCACCTGTGCAGGGCTCGGCCGGGTAATCTGCGTGCTCATTCTCGCGGATCGATAGGACTTGCGAGTTTGTTGTTCGGCTGTTGCATTCATGGGGAACGTGATCGTGGAACTGGAAATTATGCAATCACTGGTCGGTCAGCGTGCAACTCATTTCCGTTCTGAGGAGTACACGAGTTGGGTCTTCGCTGTTAGAGCTAATTGTTGCTCGAGATTGATCCGCGAGAGGTATATAGGGTGGTCCAGGTGACTTTCGCGTAGCTGGGTAGCTTTTGAAGAGTGTACTTTGGGTGGAAGAATTGTTTGCGTGAGAATTTTGTGGTTTGGAGAGAGAGAATGCGTGTATGGCTAATTATTGTCCGAGATTCATCTAAGAGAGGTATATTATATATTCACATAGCCGAAACTTAGTAGCTTCTGATGTATGCTTTGGATTGAGTAATGCGTTGCGTGAGAGTTGTGTGATTTCGAGATAGAGAATGTGTGTGTGGCTAATTATTGTCCGAGATTAGTTCGCTAAAGGTATATAGAGTGGTCCAGGTGACTTGCACGTAGCTGATATCTAGGTAGCTTTTGAAGTATGCTTTTGATGGAAAAATGGTTTGCGTGAGAGTTTGGTGGTTTGGAGGAAGAGAATGCGTATGTGTGTGGCTAATTATTTCCAAGATTAGTTCTCTAAAGGTATATAGGGTGGCCCAGGTGACTTATGGTGGTTTGGAGAAAGAGAATGCGTATGTGTGTGGCTAATTACTTCCAAGATTAGTTCTCTAAAGGTATATAGGGTGGCCCAGGTGACTTCCCTGTAGCTGGGTAGCTTTTGAAGACTGGGTAACTTTGTACTTTGGATGGAAAAATGGTTTGCGTGAGAATTGTGATTTGGAGAGAGATAATACATGTGTGTGTGTGTGTGTGGCTAATTATTTCCAAGATTAGTTCTCTAAAGGTATATAGGGTGGCCCAGGTGACTTCCCTGTAGCTGGGTAGCTTTTGAAGACTGGGTAGCTTTGTACTTTGGATGGAAAAATGATTTGCGTGAGAATTGTGATTTGGAGAGAGATAATACATGTGTGTGTGTGTGTGTGTGGCTAATTATTGTCCGAGATTAGTTCGCTAATGGTATATAGGGTGGTCCAGGTGACTTGCACGTAGCTGATATCTAGGTAGCTTTTGAAGTATGCTTTGGATGGAAAAATGGTTTGCGTGAGAGTTGTGTGGTTTAGAGAGAAAGAATGCGTGTATGTGTGGCTAATTATTGTCCAAGACTAGTTTGCTAAATTTATAAGGGGTAGTCCAGGTGACTTGCACGTAGCTGATATCTAGGTAGCTTTTGAAATATGCTTTGGATGGAAAAATGGTTTTCGTGAGAGTTGTTTAGTTTGGAGATAGAGAATGCGTATGTGTGTGGCTAATTATTTCCAAGATTAGTTCTCTAAAGATATATAGGGTGGCCCAGGTGACTTCCCTGTAGCTAGGTAGCTTTTGAAGACTGGGTACCTTTGTGCTTTGGATGGAAAAATGATTTGCGTGAGAATTATGTGATTTGGAAAGAGATAATACATGTGTGTGTGTGTTTGTGGCTAATTATTGTCCGAGATTAATTCGCTAAAGGTATATAGGGTGATCCAGGTGACTTTCACGTTGCTGGTAACTAGGTAGCTTGTGAAGTATGCTTTGGATGGAAAAATGGTTTGCGCGAGAGTTGTGTGGTTTGAAGAGAGAGGATATGTGTGGGACTAATTATTGCCCGAGATTCATTCGTGACATGTGTATAGGGTAGTCCAGGTGACTCTCACATAGCTGAGTAATTTCTGAAGTATGCTTTAGATGGAAAAATAGTTTGCGTGACAGTTGTATAGTTTGGAGATAGAGAGAGAATATGTGTATGCGGCTAATTATTGTCCGAGATTCATCTAAGAGAGGTATATAGGGTGGTCCAAAGGTAACTTTCACGTAGCTGGTAACTGGGTAGCTTCTGAAGTATGCTTTGGATAGGAAAATGGTTTGCGTGAGAGTTGTATGGTTTGGAGATAGAGAAAGAATGTGTGTGTGTGTGTGTGTGTGTGTGACGTTAATTATTGTCGGAGATTCATTCGCGAGAGGTATAAAGGTAGTCCAGGTGACATTCACGTAACTGGATAGCTTTTGAAGTGTACCATAAAAGGAGAAATGGTTCATGCGAGAGTTATGATAATTGTATGAGTGTGTGTGTATGTGTGTCTGTAGACTTCTTTTTGTTGGTAAAGACTTTACTATTATTATTTGCGTTTATTGTTTTATATTTGAAACGAGTATTTTTATTTAATATAGTTTTTATACTAATTATGGCACAATTATATAAGCAGAAAGTAAAATGAAATTATATAAAATAATAGAAACTGTTTTAATCGTTATTCTTTTTATAAAACGTTATATTATATAGATTATTATGTTATATTTTTTTAAAAATGTATACTTGTATTTATTAAATTTAAATTATCAGAACTTTTTTGCAATAAAATTCGATATTTGATGGAAAAATAAATGGAAATTGTGAAAAACAATAGGGATCATTTTGATGATTAAATGAATACTAGGTGATCCTTGAGATCCGTTTGAAAAACTACAATTTAATTTACACACTTGGTATTAGCTTCTACTTTCCAAATCACGATGAGAAATTGTGAAATGCAAACAAATAAAATTTCTGTTACAGAGGATTAAAGAACCATATCCTTTAAAGATCTAGAGTGTATTTCGAGCACTATAATTTCTCAGCGATCTCTTATTATTAGTGTCTAGAAGTACCAGGAACTCGAACCACATTAGTTACACTTCATGCACATCAATTATTAAAGTAATACACAAGATGTTAGTCTGCCATACTTCATAATTATATGATAAAAATCTTCAATAAAAGCTACGAATCAACTTAACTAAACACGTCTGTATCTAATATTCTAACATCATTAAATTCAATTTTCTCAAACATATAACGATAGCACGTACAATTTTGTTATCCCCTTTGCTTCGCTATCGAATATCTCGGAATATTCTCCATGACTCTTCCAAGCATTAATTGAACTTTTAATGGGTTCCTTGAAACTTAGAAACTTCGAAACACTAGAAAATTTCGAGTTTTGAAAAATCGAAATTTTACAGCCTTTTTTGATTCGAAATATTGAAAATAGAAATAGGGTTCTCGAAGCTCTTTCAAACCCAACAAAATTTCCAATTTTTTTTTTAAATTTTACATCTTTCAATGCTGTGAAAAATTTTCAAAACCCAGATAGAAAAGAAATATCAGACCACCATCAACGTTATTTTCTGAAACAATTTTCAATACAGCAAACACTATAAAGAATGAAAAATTAATTAATTAATTAATTAAATAAAAATATATAAATATTGAAAATAGGAATGGAGTTCTCGAAATCTTTTGAAACACAAGAAAATTTTCAATTTCTTCAAAATTTTTCATCTTTCTATGCTATGAAAAATTTTCAAAACCTAGATAGAAAAGAAATATCACATCACCTTCAACGTTATTCTCTGAAATTCTTTTCAATACACCCTTTATTATAACAAATGAAAAAAATGATTGAATTAATTAATTAAATACATATAAATATTAGAAATAAAAATGGAATTCTCGAAGCCCTTTCAATTCCAAGAAAATTTCCAATTTCTCCCAAATTTTCCTTCTTTCTATGCTATGAAAAATTTTCAAAACCCAAATGCAAGAAAAATATCACACCATCATCAACGCTATTCTTTGAAACATTTTTCAGTACACCCAACACTATAATGAATTAAACAGAAAAAATAAATAAACAAATTAAATAAACACGATAACATTACGTCAAATTGTCACCGTATTTTAATGATGCATGATAAATTATTGTACTTATACTAAAATAAATAAAACAGAACAAATTTCACTTCACTAACTAATAAAAATATATTTTTTATTTATAAATTATCATAGTACAATTAATATGACAAAATCAAATTTAGTAAATATATAGAGTGTCTCAAAATTCATACAAGATTTGAATCTTGCGCCATTTGTACAGTAAAGTATTGACAACGAAAGAAAAAAGACAGCGTGACAGCTGATAGTTCAGGATTATTAAACATGAAGTGCCACATAAAAGAACGTGTCATCATTGTTCATCGATATTTATAATTTTTAATAAATAAACCCTATTTTCTATCAAATTTACTTTCTGCATGAATTTTAGGACACCAATTACTACATATACCATAACAACTGAAGATTAATATCTCGTTTTGTTTAACTATAATCAATAGTCAAAGATTTACACAAAAATCATTCCGAGTTCTGAAATTTCAAAAATTTCAAAAATTTCCAAATTCAATTACTACAAATACTATAACAACTGAAAATTCATATCTCGTTTTGTTTAACTATAATCAATAATCAAAGATTTATACAAAAATCATCCCAAGTTCTGAAATTTCGAAAATTTCAAAAATTTCCAAATTCAATTACTACAAATACTATAACAACTGAAAATTCATATCTCGTTTTGTTTAACTATAATCAATAATCAAAGATTTATACAAGAATCATCCCGAGTTCTGAAATTTCAAAAATTTCCAATCTCAATTACTACATATACTATAACAACTGAAGATTCATATCTCGTTTTGTTTAACTATAATCAATAATCAAAGATTTATACAAGAATCATCCCGAGTTCTGAAATTTCAAAAATTTCCAATCTCAATTACTACATATACTATAACAACTGAAGATTCATATCTCGTTTTGTTTAACTATAATCAATAATCAAAGATTTATACAAGAATCATCCCGAGTTCTGAAATTTCAAAAATTTCCAATCTCAATTACTACATATACTATAACAACTGAAGATTCATATCTCGTTTTGTTTAACTATAATCAATAATCAAAGATTTATACAAGAATCATCCCGAGTTCTGAAATTTCAAAAATTTCCAATCTCAATTACTACATATACTATAACAACTGAAGATTCATATCTCGTTTTGTTTAACTATAATCAATAATCAAAGATTTATACAAGAATCATCCCGAGTTCTGAAATTTCAAAAATTTCCAATCTCAATTACTACATATACTATAACAACTGAAGATTCATATCTCGTTTTGTTTAACTATAATCAATAATCAAAGATTTATACAAGAATCATCCCGAGTTCTGAAATTTCAAAAATTTCCAATCTCAATTACTACATATACTATAACAACTGAAGATTCATATCTCGTTTTGTTTAACTATAATCAATAATCAAAGATTTATACAAGAATCATCCCGAGTTCTGAAATTTCAAAAATTTCCAATCTCAATTACTACATATACTATAACAACTGAAGATTCATATCTCGTTTTGTTTAACTATAATCAATAATCAAAGATTTATACAAGAATCATCCCGAGTTCTGAAATTTCAAAAATTTCCAATCTCAATTACTACATATACTATAACAACTGAAGATTCATATCTCGTTTTGTTTAACTATAATCAATAATCAAAGATTTATACAAGAATCATCCCGAGTTCTGAAATTTCAAAAATTTCCAATCTCAATTACTACATATACTATAACAACTGAAGATTCATATCTCGTTTTGTTTAACTATAATCAATAATCAAAGATTTATACAAGAATCATCCCGAGTTCTGAAATTTCAAAAATTTCCAATCTCAATTACTACATATACTATAACAACTGAAGATTCATATCTCGTTTTGTTTAACTATAATCAATAATCAAAGATTTATACAAGAATCATCCCGAGTTCTGAAATTTCAAAAATTTCCAATCTCAATTACTACATATACTATAACAACTGAAGATTCATATCTCGTTTTGTTTAACTATAATCAATAATCAAAGATTTATACAAGAATCATCCCGAGTTCTGAAATTTCAAAAATTTCCAATCTCAATTACTACATATACTATAACAACTGAAGATTCATATCTCGTTTTGTTTAACTATAATCAATAATCAAAGATTTATACAAGAATCATCCCGAGTTCTGAAATTTCAAAAATTTCCAATCTCAATTACTACATATACTATAACAACTGAAGATTCATATCTCGTTTTGTTTAACTATAATCAATAATCAAAGATTTATACAAGAATCATCCCGAGTTCTGAAATTTCAAAAATTTCCAATCTCAATTACTACATATACTATAACAACTGAAGATTCATATCTCGTTTTGTTTAACTATAATCAATAATCAAAGATTTATACAAGAATCATCCCGAGTTCTGAAATTTCAAAAATTTCCAAATTCAATTACTACATATACTATAACAACTGAAAATTCATATCTCGTTTTGTTTAACTGTAATCAATAATCAAAGATTTATACAAAAATCATCACAAGTTCTGAAATTTCGAAAATTTCAAAAATTTCCAAATTCAATTACTACATATACTATAACAACTGAAAATTCATATCTCGTTTTGTTTAACTATAATCAATAATCAAAGATTTATACAAGAATCATCCCGAGTTCTGAAATTTCAAAAATTTCAAAAATTTCCAAATTCAAGTTTCCAAATCTCGAAGATTCGGAAAACGAGTTCCTAACCTATTGGAAGGCTCGAAATTCAAGTCTACACGTCTCGAAAACTAATTCCCGTGCTCGGAAAACGTGTAGCTGCATGAAACCCACTTGACCTAAACCGAAACACTCGTGCACGAATCTCGATTGCACGACGGGACAAGAAGAGACGATCATAAAAGCAAAGCGTGTAGAAACGTGTCAACGTTTAACCTTTCGAATCCCTCTGCTTCTCTGCGCAGTGTGGCAGTGGCGGAGGCTCAACGGAAGGCGTCGTCGGGAGCGTCAGTGGTAGCGGCAGTGGTGGAAACAGCAGCAGCGGCGGTGGCATGGATTGCATGCCCCTACGACCGGGTCCCTTTCACTACCTGATAAGCGAGCAGGCGAAGTCCTTGATCGCCCTGCAGGAGCTCCAGAATGAGGTCGGTGTCCTTCTCGAGTTCCGGGACCTCGTCATCGAGACGTTCCCAAACCTGCGGCACAAGATGGCGGCGACGGCCTCCGCGGGGGCATCCGTGATGTCATCCTCCTGCACCCAGAACTCCCACATCCCCTTGCCACTGTCCAGCCCGTCGTCCAGAAGAATCAACGAATGGGAGCCTGGCAAGGTCAGGAGACGAGTTCCTCGCGAAGGTGGCGAGCCCTCGTCGTCATCCTTGCCGAGGAGTCGCAGTAACTCTCACAGTGGCGGCACCAAGACCAACTGCAGCGCCACGGTACAGGATTCCGGCTTCAGCACAGAGACTTCCTCCAAAGACAGTGCCTCTACAGCGATAGCACCTAGACCTAACAGTCCACGGCCTGCTGTGCTGGACGAGGCAGAGGACGAGCTGTGGAACCTCCTGGACGTGATTCATCGTAAAGGGATCAGGCTGAGAGAGGAGGTAGAGTGTCTACAGGGAAGATTGGAGAGCGTTGCATCGGAAGACCTAGCCTCTACGGATATCTTGGACGCTGTGAGGAAGGTCACCTGTTTGGACGACGGGAAAGCTGAGGATGAGAAGGAAGACAAGGACAGAGAGTCCCAAGTGGTAGCGCTGAAGAGAGAGAAGGAACAGCTGTTGGACAAGGTAGCCGAGCTTGAGGCAGAGACGATATCGAGTCGAGCCAGGGCACAGGAGCTTCAGTCCGAATTGGCTGCACTGTCAGCGTTGAAGAGCGGCTTGGAGGATCGACTGAGAGCTGGACTGACCGATTCCTCGTCGAATATCCTGACACCGGGTGCACAGAGGCTGCAGCCCATAGCTCCGGCGCTGCCTGTCGTGTCCTCGCCGAAGACCAACAACGTTAGCAACATCAAGAGCAAGTCATCCGCGTTCGCGTCAGTCGCGACGTCCACGAAGGCTCACAAGAGCCGCTTCCGGACGAGGACCATCGAGAAGAACGTGCTGCTCGATATCAACGTTCATAACGAAGAGCTGCGCGATATTGATGTCGAGGCGAGAGTGAACGAGAGGAGAGCACGTCTCGGCGCTTTGGATTCCGTCCTCGTGTCACCCGCCAGAGTTGCGAACGTTAAGGACGTTGACTCGAAGAAGATCGCTGCCATCCTACGAGAGAACTCGCCTCTCGAGCTGCAGCGGCATCTAATCACCACTACCGTCCATAATCAGGTAAATTATTCTCACATTTCTCTATTCTGCTTAAATTACGAGTCATCTTTTCATTTGTTACTCTGGATCTATAGTTGGTTCGATATATCCACGTGGTGCATTAATGCTAACTCCAAGTCTGGACTTGTCCAAGGAGCTGATTAGGTAGCAAGCGTTTAGCTGTTAAAATAATCCAAGTACAGTGACTGAGTGATCAGCACAACTGAAGTACCGAGTATATGTATATAGGTCTAGTTCAAAGTGATTCTAACTTCAGTTTGATTAGGCTAATGCTCAGTACAGTTCATTGAGTTATATTTGGAGTCCTGTGTCCTGTCAGATTGTGTCAGTCAAAGAATGTCTAGAGATTTATCTTCGTTCTTCAGTTATCTTCTAGCATGATTTAGTATATCTGCGAGGTTAGTCTACTATAGATTACTTGTTCTAAACTCCAAGTTCCTGAAATTCTGAAAAGAGTCACGACGTGTCTTTTACTATCTAGCAAAAGAAGTCAAACCCTTAAACAGTTGTTAAGAACTGCATTCATGAGCAAAAATAGGCTCTAAAGGAGCCGAGCTTCGTTTAAAAAGTTCAGTATAAAAATAAGATAAGCGACTTCAAAGAAAATACAGACCTGAGTCTAATGTAGTGGACCTATACATAGATGTGCATCCAGAAGCATAAAAATACTTGAATTATCCTCAAAATCGCCTGAACGAAGGATCAAAGTATGTCAAATAACTGCGAATGACAATATAATCAGGAGTAGTAAAAATTCGTGACCACGTCGTAAACTTAAAGTAGGTGATTATAGTATTTAACGATGAGCGTGATTGATACCCAAATGACACCCCAGATGGCGCCAACAGTCGGCATCACTCGCCGTATACACCTCTAGGTATTGTATTTAAGGTCAAGCAGTATAACAGGAAAAATTGTTCTTAATTTCCAGTTTTGACATAATTCGTCGATCATTATATTATACTAATTTACTATCTCTTACCATTATCTATTTCCCATTTTGAAAATTAAAAGAAATTTGGATTTTTCGTGACCAGTTGTCAGTAATATCTAAAAATGGAGGAACCTATTCCCATCTTTAAGCACTGATCAAAGCTTGAGCTCTTTATCTCGTCAAGCTATCCCAGGTTATAGTTACAGAAGTTAAAACATTTGCACTTCTGCGCTCGACTGATTTCATGACCTCGCTGTATCGCTCGAACCAACTATACGTCTGCAATAATTACACGACTATTCGAAAGGTGGAAATTTATTCTTTCGTTTGGAGATTAAATACGTGGAACTGCGGAGATTAACGATTCTTGGATAATAAGAAATTAATGGAGTTCGTTGCTAAGGTAAACGTGTGTTTTACAGGTCCTGCAGAAGAGGTTAGACGAGGTAGAAAAAAGCACGGAAACTCTCTCCGAACGACTAGACAAGGCACGGGAAGAGAACGACGACCTACGTTTCCAGGTAATTTATACAAGTTAGATATGATCTTAATTACATGTGTACGATGAATGATTGGTCACGAAAACGTACAGAGGCTCGAGTGTCTATTATCTGTTTTGCCCGTCCAAGGTTCTTTCTTATCTTCCCAGGCTGCTCTTTTCCCCCGACACCGAGGAAAGAACGAAAAATAAAACTAAAAATCCTATCTGTCATAATTTCTATGTTTCTCTATTCAATTAACAACGATCTGGCGTTTCAAAGTTACCAGAGAACAAATTTCACCGTGTACTCCGCCATTTTGTTGTCATATCTTCCATCTTGTCACCTGTAAGTATTATAATACCGACTGGGTATTAACTCGGACATGTCTGAAAGGATAACTCGCGTGCACGACAAAATCGCAGAAGAGAGAGTCTCTCCTAGCATTCTCTTGATATTAAAATAACAGATTCTCGTTAGACATGCTAGTCCCACAAAAATCTCTACACTTTCTCAAACTTCGGATCACTCGTTCGACCATTTCACCCGGTACTCGTCCAAAGTCTAATATGTGTACGTACGTTTCAGCTGGAGGAGAGAAACATCGAACTGGAAGGGACGCGAGCTCGTGTCCGCGTGCTGGAGAGACTGCAACAACGACCGCCAACGGAAACGGACCCAGAGGCAGACGCGGATCAGCCTAGATGCGAGCAGAACGGTCTGGAGCCAGGCAGCAGCACAGAGTCAGCCCGCGATCATCATCAAGCGATCGAGGTGAAACCGTCGCCACGGCGACGTCCTAGTCGTATACCTTTGCCCGGTAGCACGGGAAAGGCTGCAGCACCCAGACCACCTAGCCACGGAAGAAACGACAGCAAGGAATCGTTGAAATCGTTGACGAGGCCCCCGCGTGATTCTAGTCGCGACAGTCACGGTGGCAAGTCCCTGTCAAAGGCTCGTGACTCGAATCGAGACTCTCTGAGCAACAAAAGCCTGACCAAGAACAGTAACAGCAACAGCAACGGAGGTGGCGCAGGCAATGGCGGTGGAAGTAATAACGGGAACGGAAACAGCAAGGAGACGAACAGGGAGTCCCTGAACAGGTCCCTGCCGCGTAACAATTCCAGCCGAGACTCCTTAAACAAATCCTCCTCGCTGTCCCGCGCCCGAGACTCGCTGGAGTCTAACAACCTCGGCACGTCCTCATCCCCAGGGACGACTCCTCCTCGACGACCGCCCGCTCCTGCACGCCGTTCCTACAGCCTGGCCCGCGCGTCGACATCCGTTGATACCGAGAACGGCAAGGTACGACCCGTAAAGCAATACTTTTGGACCAGCTGGCTGAAGTCACCGTTGTCCAACGGCCCGATCCAGTAGAGAGTCCACCACCAAGTATCCTCATCTCCAGGACGGCCAATAGTCACTGTTAGGGATACCTGCTGCTTCTAACTGCGGCCCCCTCGAACCGAGTCCGCCTCCTACGCCTCTCGGACCTTCTAATTTTCTCCCGTCTCGACACGCTGACTTGTGCTCACCGTAAGCCCGGTTAACAAACGACCAAGTGGTCGCTAACTGTCGCTACTTACAGTCGATTGGATTATTTTGATTATCGGTACAGCTGACTCGCTAGTCTCTACTGTTCTTCTCCATCCCTTGCGCCACCCGTTTACCAATGTAACCACAGTCCCTGTAATCGCTGATACTATTGTACTTCTAATCGCCGCGTCACACTTCTTTCACGATCGTTCTTTCATCACTTCCGTTCTATTTTCTCTCGTTCCCTGTCGTTATCCCTGCTTCCTTCAGCAGCACTCGTTCGTAGCGTGCGTAACTATCTATTGAGATGTGGAATCGGTTCTATTCCATTTCTAACCATCCCCTCGACACTCGATCATTCCTGAAAACGTTATTCAAACTCTGACGTACACAGAGACTCTCGACCGACACTTGTCTTAAAAACGACGAATCGCCCGACGATCCACTACCGAAATGTCTGATCTGGAGCGCAGGCGAGCGTGCGTTCGAGCCCGTCCCCGGCGGTCCAATAAAGAAAATGGCCCCTTCTCGCGTGCCGCCGGTTTTTCTCGTAAGTTATGCTTCTTTTATTATCATTTGCTTCGATGCTTCTTCCTGGATGTGGTGAGCTATGAGCCTGTTTTTATCCTCAACTCCCTGTTTTTCGTCTCATCGTATATAGCACACGTCTGTAGTTGTCCTTTTATTTCTTTCACATTGGTTCTTGGTATGCGCACGCACCCGTAGCAAGCCTCCCCCTTAATTTCCATCTAAATTAGTTGAACTGGTCCTTACAGGAGCAATCACATATATATATTACATTCTGTTCTTTTTGTTTTCTTTTCCAGTGCAGAAAAAGTAGCAGCATTTGTGACACGTGACCCTAACTTGCGTCCATACCCCAAAGATATTAGTTCTTTCCTGTGCGAGGATCCGAGTAATCGAGTACAGCAAGATTGCACGCGAGTTTTATAATGTATCCTAAATAGATGGTGAAGCGTAATAAGAACGTAGTTAACTATTAGCCTATAGCTTTAATTTCTCTGGTACTTGACATCTTTGCTCCTCGCACCTTCCATCAGGGGATTTGTCTGACTTCTAGTAGACTAGAGTGCTATTTCACTATCTTGCCACTATACTGTTTTACTCAACTGGGTATTTGAATCATACTATGCTATCAAACACGTTTCCCACTGCGATATTTACCATTTCCCGAGGTTCTTTCTCTCATTGACCCCATAGCGGCGTTATGTTTGCAGCAGATGCATGCGGATTGATATAAAATGCCTTTGTCGAATTTTGTGACTCATGGAGTTCAAGTTACTCGAGTTGGAGGGATTAGTACTAGGCTCACCAAAGTACCAAGTGCAATGTAATGGCATTTTTCAGCATGCAATGATAAATCACAAAATTCGACGGATAATTTTACCGGAAAGCGAATGTCGGGGATAATTCGACTCCTCGACTATCCTGACATCCATCTCCCCTTCTCCCCAACAGTTTGCCGTATTATTACGTTTATTGCAGTTATGCATTCGAAAAGAAACAGAGCAATTTATTTCAGCACGCACGTCCAACACGATATTACCGTAAATTTTCACGCCGTGCTAGCGAAGATTCCCCTATTTTGAATGTCCATTAATCTTTCAGTTTGTTTGCTCTTTCATTTGCTGAAGTTTGATCTTATTTGCTAGCGTTGCTTGTATGCGGACATAGCCTCGAGAGCCATGACGTGGCTCGGATTCGCACTTATAATGATTGATGTAAAGGAAAATGAATCGACCACACGCTTACCTGCTTGGCCTTGCGGTTCATTGTCCACCTCACGTCCAGTGCTACGTGATACCACGAATTAAATAGTAATTTACAATCTCGTCCTTTTTCGAGCACTCTGTAAAGTGCAGCTGGTCTTCTTAATATTCGCTGTGATGACCGAAAGTTCGATTGAAACCGTGTATTTTGGAAATATTTCAAGTGAGAGAGGTGTTGATGAGGTAGTTGTTGAAATTGATAGCCATCCTGTTTGTAAATGTGTAAAATGTTTGTAATTTTAAAGCATACTGTACTTTTCCACGAAGTAAGAATATTCGAAGGATGTCGTCACTGATAAAAATCAGTTATGCTTTATTTATTTAAATTATATGTATACCTGACTCTTTTTTATTTCGCGTTTAATGAATATTTAGTGAAGCATGATAGGTAGCATATATTTTTCTATTTCGTGGAATTTTCCAGGAAATTATTGGCGTCAAATGTATTACACGAATTAATTTCTATCTCTCTTTAACGGAATTCAGTTTTATCATTTAAAAAGATTATAAATATTCATGTATTTTTCATAACATTTTTTTAAACCTCGTCTTTTTTATACCTCAGAGTTATAAAGTATTTGATCTATGTTATTAGCAGGATATTTGTAAATGAAAATTAAATGTACTAAGTAATTGCGATCTTTTGATCCCAATATTCATTCAAGTATGCTTCCAAAGTATACCTGTCGAACTTTTGAGCATCATGTAGAATATTTACTGGACGTCGAATACTCAGACTCAACAAAATTACATCTGTTTGTCCCATACGCACACAGCATTCACATAAATTAGCAACACTTTTGATAGCCATCATTAGTACCATAAAAGACAAAAAGAAAAAATGCCAAAGACGGTATTCGAGCACTGATCATTGTGGGTTTTGTTGTGTGTATTTTGCCTCGGAGGAATCAAAAAAGAAAATAATGCAGTGAGATACAAGCTACGTGCAAATTTCGAAAGCCAAGTTCTCGTTAGTAGACAGCTTGTGATCACAAAGAGCTAACAGCATTTGACTTTTTCAGAGTTGCACCGAACCACCTAGTTCCTGGTGCTTAACGAACAGCAGCTTCCGGCACAGCGATTCCTCCTTATATCTGGACTCCTTGAATCAAGAGACCTCGTCGGTGACCGGACCTACCAGAGTGGAATTCATTATCGGTTCGCCAACTAGACGCTTCCGACAGAGCTCTGTCTGGCCGCATCGATATTTCGATAGCATAGACTCGGCGGCCATGTTGCCCGAGAGTCTGTTAAGCGATGACTATTCCCTTCGACGTGGCGAAGCCCTCGCCGAGTGTGATTCCCTCGAGTGTCATCCGATCTCCAACGACAGCTGAATCGCGATGTTTGTCACTCGTCGACTTGTCAGTCAAAATGTTTAAGGAATCTTGATCGACTGACTCGTTGGATTAGTACTTAGGAAGATACGTCTGCACTTGAAAATGGAAATGTGACTTTTGTCACGAGAAGTTAGAGAGTGTTGTAGGAATATATATTTATATACAAAAGTATTCGAATACATATATTTGATATGTTTAACGAATGAAATGTAATAAAGGTTAAACAGAAATATTTGCAAAAGATATGGTATATATGGTAAGAGAAGAAAAGTATATCGATAAAACAGGAAATAATTCAATAATACATATAATTAAATGTGTGAAATGTATATGCTAAACCAAAGATGTTTGAAAAGATGTGGCATGTATAATGAGAAAAAAAGTCTTAAGGTATCAGTAAAATTGTAAAATAATTCAATGGTCCGTATAACATTTAGATGGTATTTATTACAAATAGGAAATTCATACAGCTTGTGTATTTAGTAGAAAAACATGCTGAGGTTGTCATAGTGATGGAGGATGGATCATACTCAATTAATTGTATTTTTGACTAATATAATACATTACATAATAAATTTACTGAAAATATTATATATATTGTTAAATTATCTTCTAATTTTATTGACATAATCTTGAGATCTTTTTTCTTGATATATATACCAATATACAATTCAAATATTTTGATTTAACATGTATATTTTACTTGTTAAAAACAGTCAGTATTTGATACTTTTGTGTATGAGGGTAGCCATGTTAATTTTGATTTTAATTATATGAACACAATTGGATAGTTTATATGATCGCTGTTAATTCTTTGGGATATTCACTTAGAATTCCTTTGAGAATTCCTCTGTTTGAGGATAAAGATAACAGTGAATGTATAAACTTTCAAATAAAAAAAATTGAAACCTATGATTTTATAATAATCTCAGTATTATATGGTTAAGCAATGGAGGAAGTTTAAGTCAAGTTTTTCAAATGTTGGAAATGATTCAGGTAATTTGTAATATCGAATTTTATTTTCAAATTATTTGTATCTTTTTATTATATCATATCAATTTTTGTAAATAAGAAAACTTTTGGTTTGACTTTTATGTATACCTTCACATATACCTTTATTTTAGGTTATATTGTATTTGTTTTTCTTTTCACACTAGAACTATCTATTTGTAATACGTACCTAAGATAATAATAATGAAAGTGGTGTAATGAAAATGCTTAGGTACATATAATTGCATTTTTATCAGAATAAAAGTAAACATTACCTTTGCCAAAAGTAATTACATGTTTTTGCAAAAATAAAAAGTCTAGTACTAGTAATTTTGACTACTTTCATACTTCTAGAGTTAGAAAGAAATGAAAGTAATCATATTCCAAGGAAACGATATTACAAATTATCAGTAACGAGTTTGAAACATCAAGATTCTTTAATATACAGCGAAATCGACGATCAAGGAAGTCATAGGAGTGAATATTTTTGTAAAAGCTGATTGCACCATTTATCATCTCATGTTAACCATTATTTCATTTTCACGTCACATTTTAGATACATTTTTGTCGTATGAAATTTCCACGTATAATTTGTAAATCGTAATTTTATGCATTTCTGGCATTATGGAATTATATTATATGTTATCCATTTAATAATTGAAAGAAAATTAATGGTTATTTAATTCTAGTAGCAAAATTGTATATGTTTACACACAGAGATTGAAAATCACGTATGGTACACCGATATGTGTTCATTTGCAGTGTCGAATGGAGGACGTATCAAATTTTCGAGCAAAATTTTTTATTTATGGACAGTTCAACTTTTTAAATCTTTGGCGAATAGATCTACCTTCCAATCATTCTATGAAAATAACATACCACTATAACGAACGATAATAATAATGAAATTTACTATTATCGTAATTGTTTTGATTTTATAGATGTGTGCACCTTCAGTGAATGTCATCAATCAAAGAATGTAAGATAAAATAATTGTAGAAATGCAAGCATTTTCTTATATAACTATAACTTTGGTAAATATGAAACCAAAGTTATGAACATTTTACAGGTTTCAGAAATTAGTAAGTTGGTACACTTTCATTGTTTACCAATCTTGAATTATAAATGTTTTATAACAAATTGTTAACATCTTTAAGTCTATGCGAAATTTTTAATGCAATGTATGATTGTTCTTCATAATTGAAAACTACAAATGCTTTTCACTGTATCTATAATACTTTTAAAAAATAATTTATAGTTTAAATATTGCAATATTGTTAATTGATAAGAAAATTATATTCCAAAAATAATGATTCATATTTACAATGTGGCAATATCGTTAACTACCAAAAAATTATACTTTGAAAAATTTTCATAAAAATGGATCAAAAAAAATTATTTTCGAATTGCACATTAATGCAGAATATTGAAATTTCATTTTTAAAAGAAGTACCATTCATATTTTAGTAACAATTATTTAATTTTTGTAATTCGATGAAATGTTCTATTGCGTATCGTCTACTCTATACGCGATTATGTATACGTATGTAATTAACTTCAAGGATAAGTTTGTCTCACAAACTTTTAATTACTTGATAACCAATTCGACGAAGTACACATTTTTCGTTATTTTAATTTAATTGTTTATGGAATTTTCTAAATGTATATTTCAGTGCATTTTAGATTTGTATCTGTATACTTTAAGACTGTACCCTTATCTGCTGATACGAAAATTTTCTTACTATTGTCGAATCATCTTTGTATAGAATAACAGATTGCGTGATAGAACGCATTATAATATTTATATGCTTTATGTTTTCATTGAATTGATTTTATTAATTTTTTATGTGAGACATGAAACTTTTTTTTACATAAGTTATGTTTACTACATTATTAAAAACTGTTTTGAGATAATTCAAGAAATTTTATAATTACAAAATTGCAAATTTTTTTCAAAGTGACATTAATAATATTTTCTTCAGATTTTTTATTGAAAAATTAAAATATTTATATAATATTATATGTTTAAACTTTTAACAGAGGTAATAAATAAGAGTAACATTTTTTTTAACAGAAAATAAGCGAAGAAATTATTTCATTTTATAGACAATAATTTATAAACATTATATTTGCAAAGAACTAATTATTTCTTTTGTTCTTCCCATATAGTAACATTATAGTAACAATCATCATTAAGCTTTTATAAAAAGTTAATAGAAATCAAACACATATGATATTATAATCACTAGCACATTCCATGCTGCAAATTCGACAGTCTCGTATTCCATATAGCATTTGTACCTTTCATTTAAACTTGCGTTGTGATTAATGTAATTTATTTATTGTATATGTATAGGACATGATGTAGATCTTCATACATAGAAGGAGATTCATAAAGACACTCTATTGATGAACATTGCGTTTCACAAAACATTATCTAAAAATTCAGAGAGGAAGAAAATGAAAAAAAAAGCAGCACAGAAAAAAGCCTGTTCCAGTGTACGAATAAATTGTCTAGAAGCTTTTATGTAGAAGCACACATATCAGGCAAAGGGACATAAAAACTATCTCTGACAATATGCTGGGTCACTGTGCGATATAGACATTCATAAATATTAGAACATAATTAATTATAAAATTTTTCTTTAATCGAGTTGAATGCAAATTGTGAACCATTCAGTGCTCATTCCTTGGGACACTTTTCAAGATATTCCAAAAATTCTTTCTTAACAAATGATTACTTTCAAATAGTAAAAATATTCAAAAACATATTCTGAAGTGATGTTTGCTTACATAAATTCTTCAGTTTTGAAGAAAAACAATATAAAATATATGTATAAAAATAATATATTAAACATTACATTTATGAACCTAATGGCTATTGTTTTCAAAATATGATATATCGAATATTTCTTTTTTAAGAATTTTTCAAATCCTTGAAAGTCCCAGGTATTCTCATTAAAAACATGTACTGAATAAAATAAAAACACAACAGCGTGTTGATAAAGAGAGGGCAGAGGAGGAGAGCGTAATTTTTATTGTAAAAAAATAAGTATATTCGCTATCGTGAGCTAGATTTATGGGTCAATGGACCTAGAATTAATCGGATCGTATGACTTGAATGTAACGACTCGGTAAGAAACACTACGTACCACACAGTTCCTTGCTTCAACCAATTTCGTTATTTATAAAAGTAAGGGCAAAAAGGGTGGCGATCGCGAAAACATCGAGCATTCGTGCGTTTAATCACAGCGATTCTAACGCGTGATTCTATTTGTTACGACGAATGTGTTAATTGTACGAGAAAAAAAGGAAAACAGAAAGAGAGGTTAAAACATGTGATTAACTTGTAGCTGACTCACATAGGACTGACGGACTTTACTTATATTATATTATTGTTCTAGTGCCTAACTATTTTTATGCGAATAGAAAGAGAGAGAGAGAGAGAAAGAGAAAGAATGAGCGTGAAAGAGAGCAAAAAAATGTGAACATGCGTGTGCGTGTGTGCATGTATGTGTGCGAGACAGAGAGAAAGAGAGAGTGAATGACACCAAACCGAAACTGCGTGATTTGCGAATGAGTTTCCGATTTTTAGCCGCAGCCTTTGTGTCGCAAAACAAGAACGCAAAAATGCGAATAGAGAAAAGGAAAGAAAAGAAATAATACGATAAATGCTCAGATACCAATTTTTCACATTTGTGTGTGTACAGTCGGCGGACGAACGTGTGTCGACTGGAGGCTATTATTTTTATACCTTAATTAACAACTGTGAGAACGAGAGCGAAGAGTGTTGAGCGGACTGCGCCGACCTTAGCAGCTTCCTTTATTTCTCGATGATGGATACTTTCATCCTCCTTGTATTATACTTGATTACTAGACTTACAAAACGGGCCTACCACTATGCTCTGGCTCGCTGACTAAACGATTGTTTTATTATCGATACACCTGACACAATTTGTATATGTATATATGTATTACGGCATCGTGAATTATTTAAAGAAAGTTAGTTTAAATGTACAGATGACTCTGTATAACGATATCTGCAATAATGTGATCCGGTTAATAAATACGATATTACGTAGCGAGTGTCGTTCTCAGTTACCTAATATGGGCCGCAGGCATTTCCGGTTACTTAGGTTCGTTTTTTTAAGATACTATACTACTATTGGTCGACCTTTTTTAACAATTTAAAATATATCATTACTATTTATATTTAAGATTTTTATTATGGGGCAGCTATAAATTTATTCTTCTTTTTCTAATGGAAATGTACTTAGTTTTTTGGGTTTATATTTATTGTTGAATTGTTAATATTGACAAAGTATTTGAAATATTTTAGTTTTATTTGTAACATTTTTAAAATTTTTGATAGATTATATTTTTAGCTGTTTTTAATATTACTATAAAGTATCATTTCCTTGATTTTATTGGAGCACTTATAATTGTCGATATTTTTTTACAAACCGCCAATTTTAGCCATGTTCAAGTCATCCATCATTGACAGTCAATATATAGTTACCTCATTTCTTCATAGTTTGTGTAATTCTTAAATATTTATTAAGGTTACCGTAATTAATTAGGTAAGTAATTGTTATAACAGATTATTCAAATTCAGAATTATCCCACTGCATACCATATATGTTTTTTCAATTAATAATTTAAGTTTTATTCTATTCGTATTTGTAACTTATAATAGGTTAATGGATAATTTATTTTTAATTAAATGTATTTACTATAAATTTTGATACGCGAAATATATTTTTTGTTATAAATATTTGTAGCACAACATACGCTGCTATACAATTATAAAGCAAAGTATTACTCAATATATAAATTAATAATTGTATAAAAAAGCTATTTTTATTCTTATTTGCAATTATTTCATGTTTAATTTTAATAGAGAATAATTTTCTAATAATAACTATAATATGCCATAGACATGTAATAAGTAAAACGAGTTTTAATTCATTATATAATTATCGGATTATATAATTATATAATCCTTTATATAATCATATAATAAAAACACGTTTAATCCAAAACTTCAAACCTTTAATTAAAACTAAATGACTATAAATAAACATTTTCTCATTAGCTATAATTTCACTTCAACTCGTGTCGATAATTCTTCTCGAAATAAAGAAACATCTACTGTTTGAACGTTTTCTCTCATCTAAATTCCTTCGAATAATACAAATTGGTAAAAATAAAAATAGACTGAACGCCAACTCGGTTCATACGGAAGCGAAGGCCTAAGGCAGTAACAAAATAACCTTAAAAGAAAAGTTCTCCTATATACAAACATCTGAACGAAGGACATAGTAACCACATTGTTCTCGTGATAAACATTTCATCCATCAGAGTGAAAAATATGTCAGCTTCAAAATCACTGTTACTCTCCATTGCAGATAACCTATCATCCAATAAAAGTCTATGGAAAGAGGAAAACGCCCCGAAAAAATTTCCAATATTGTCATTAAATTGTTATTCCACATTACCAGACAATGATAAATGATGTTGATTACATATTAACCAGTACCTCCTCAGAGTATAATAAAACTCCTTTCTCACGTTCGTGAAGCGCTATTAACATCAGTATATGGTACATTTTCATGTTACGATAAAGTAGCTAGTTGAGATCATCATGGGTCAAGCAACAGAAATGAAGTTATTGTCCGGCAGCGTACGAGGTCGTCGATTGAAATTCAGCTGCCTTCGCGTGTCATTGTTGGAAGTCCGGGAGCGAAACTTCCGGATATTTCATTGAAGGAAAAAAAGGAGGGGAAGGGCCTTGCAGAGTTCTAAGGAACTCGTGATATGGACAACAAGTGAGGCTAACCCAGACCCGCTTTGTAAAGTTCTTTATTTGCTTCTTCGTTCATTGTCGTTGATAGGTTCGTTGGAGAGAAACGCGCGGGAAATACAAATCGGAATGGACACCAGGAGGAAGAGTACGATCCTTTCGTGCATCGCCACACCGGATCTGAGACTTCGTACGAATTTTTATTTCTTTTACGTGTTTCTTTTCCAGTTTTTGGTTTTCTTTTGTGTCAATGTCTTTATATGGTATCTCAATTTTAACGTAGTACTGGAATTAACCTATTCTAATGAGAGAAACTGATATATAGTACTGATTGTAATTATTCGAGATGCAATTTTTATTTTTTTATTTTTTTTTAATTACCAAATTGCTAGAAAAATTATCGAAAAAATACTTACTATAAAATAATTAGTATAAAATAATTAGTACACAAATTGGCAAAAGTTGCGAAAAAATTACACAAAATTAGCGAAAAAGTTACCAATAATTATCGAAAAATTATGAAAAATTATCGGAAAAATTATCAAAAATTATCAAAAAAATTACCAAAAATTATCGAAAATTATCGAAAGAATTATCAAAAATTATCAAAAAGATTACCAAAAATTATCGAAAATTATCGAAAGAATTATCAAAAATTATCAAAAAGATTACCAAAAATTATCGGAAAAATTATTAAGTTATCGAAAAGATTACCAGAAATGATGGAAAAATTACACAAAAATCACAGTAAAATATATAAACATACAACAAACAAATCGATTATTTTTGAACCGAATTGTATAACCTTTTTCAGTGACTTCTCGGTCCTGATGCATTTATTGAAGTGCTCTATTGGTACTGGATTGCTGTTCTTGCCAAATGGATTCAGACGAGCTGGCTATGTGATGCCAATAATTTGCGGTGTTATTATCGGCCTGTTGTGCGCTCATACCGAGGTGACGTTGGTAAGTAATTGGAACGTAACAGGAAAAGCTAGCAAAGAGAATGAAAGTAAACAAACTTTTGTATCAATTAACCTAACTAATTGCATAGTTTGCTTTTATATAAGCACGTGGAAATAATTAAAGATATCACGAAGCCGAATTACGATGGACGATGGCTTGAGCAATGAGGAGAATTATTTTCATCTTATACTTATAATATACTTATAAGTTGGATACTTTGAGTGAAAGTTGTACAGGAAGATCAGACGTAGAACGTAAATTATTCTTTTTTCTTCAATTTCGTTTCAATTGCACGTGTCGAATACACCACTGCTCACAATCATTCGAATGATTTCTGCAGTTGATTGTCGTTGTTCAACATGTTAAACCCCATATTTATCGATACGAGTCAAATACATTACAATAATATTAATAATATATAATAAATATAATATAATATTAATATTAATAT
>NW_016909682.1:775746-780170 GCF_001483705.2 Eufriesea mexicana
TTATTTATTTATAAATATTTATTTATTTCTTGTATTTATGTATCTATCAAATAAAATAAAATTAGTGTACAAGTTTGGTGTATAAGTTTTGAGTTAGGAAAGTAAACAAAATTTAAGATAAATAAAGTGAAATAAAAGAAGGAATGACAGGGGCGACATTAAATGTTGATAATAATTTTTGTGCCGTACGAAAACAAAGTGAAAAAGCTAAATCATTCGACTGATTATAAGCAGTATTGTGTATCTTGAAATAAAAAAAATATTGACGGTATCGTTTATAAATCTTCGTATTTGTTTGCAAACAATATTATTAGTATCGATAAAGAAGGAAAAAGAGATTTATGTTAAGTCTCTTTAATACATTTCTAAGCTCGAGGAATTAGTATTTGTATTCATTGATATTTGAAATCTTAAAGTGAAATCCTCATTGTGCTAATAAAATGAGATTGCAATAATTTGTACTAATCTAGAATATTATGACTGCTATCTTAAGCCATGTTCCTGAACATTGTTGAATCTTACTGTAGCGAATACATGAATATTTTAGATTGCGATAAAAGCAGCAAATTAGTGCAGAATAAACAACAATTTGAAAGTATCTTTGATATAATATTATATCAAATGAAACATAATATTTATTAATATAATATAATATTAATATTAATATAAATAAGATATAGTATTAATATTAATATTTATAAATAAGGTATAGTATTAATATTAATATTCATAAATAAGATATATTATTAATATTAACATATCTTTTAATGATTAAATAATGAAAAGGAAAAAATCCAATTTTTAAAGATAAAGAAATAAAAATATAAAAATTAAATCAATCCTTAAATAATAATATATTAATTATATTAAAATAATTTATTATAAATATAATAAAAAATAAACTAGAAATAATAGACACATAATACAATATTACCCTTGAAATTTTATTATTAGAATCAATATTAACTAATATAATAATTATAATTACTGTAATTTCAAATAAAAATCATTTTATAATTATATTATTAGTTAAATTTATATATATGATATAATATTAATATTAATTTATAAATAGGATATAGTATTAATATAGTATTGATATTCATAAATAAGATATATTATTAATATTAATATCACGAATACAATATTAATCTAATATTATTGAAATATATTACAACAAGAATCGTCACGTGGAATTATCAAAGCGACGAAACCAAATACAGAATTTTCAATTAAAAGTTGAAAAAATCGACATACCTAACAGATTTGCAATCTTCAGAAATTTTTAACATTTCTTCTAACGCCTTGTACAAATAAATTCTTAAACAATCGCGATAACCAACGTACACGCAATACGATCTCTAATCTCCACGATTTACAACTAAATAACATTCCTTCCTTAAATCTATATTTCTTTATACCAGAAGATAAGCCACGATTTTCAGGATTTCGCTCGTCACGGGGTACAGGCGGGAGTATCGCGCGAAAAGAGACAATATTTGCCAACTGATATCGCGAAAAAATTGCACGGTTTCCAGTATTCAAATATTTCCCATACGGAAAGTCCGTGCCGTGTTTACAAAGCGTTGGCCATCGTGAAAATCCGCGACACGTGGAGCCAGGGTCCATAAACGAGTTCTCTGAACGCAGGTGCGATGCGCTCAGGTGTTGTGCAGACGCAATCGCATACCGATGTTGGATTTCGCCCAAACGGCGGAGCTCTCATTTCAGAGTGGTCCAGAAAAGATTCGAAAGTACGGGAAGATGTTTGGCATCGTGACCAACGTGATCGTCTGCTTCGTCCACTTCCAGGCATCCGTGATATACATCCTCTATGTGTCCACATCGTTTCAGCAAGTGAGGAACGAGTCGTAAGGACCATTTTCGACTAAGAAGGCTGATGTCACTGGGTATTTCCTCTGATCGGTATCATCCACGAATCGAATGCATGCATGCGTCTTTATGTTCGCGAATTTTCTCTAATTTGCCATTTTTGCTCTGGTGTGGGTATATACAGGGTGTTCTGAAATGAAAATATTCCTTGGTATTATAATATTTACTGATAATGACATTTATAATACTTATTGAGATAAATGAAGTTAAAAGTAGGAAAATAAAAATATAACAATAATACCAAAATGGATAATTTATAACTTTATATTTAAACTATTTATATAAAAAATAAGAAAATAAAAATGTAAGGATAATATCAATATGGATAATTTATGATAGATATTTATATTTCTATTCAAGACTGAATTAATTTAAATTCTTAATTTAATTTTATTATATTCTATTTTCATATTGTATTATATTATTATATACACAGGGTATATACAGGGTGTTCTGAAATGAAGATATTCCTTGGTATTATAATATTTACTGATAATGACATTTATAATACTTATTGAGAGAAGTGAAGTTATAAATTATCCATATTAGTATTATTGTATATTTTTATTTTCTTATTTTTGATAGAAATTTCTGTTTCTATTCAAGACTGAATTAATTTAAATTCTTATTTTAATTTTACTATATTCTATTCCTATATTGTATTGTGTTATCTTATATTGCATGGTGTTATAATATTTATTAATAATGACATTTATAATATTTATTGAAGGAAGTGAAGTTATAAATTAACTATATTTGTATTATCGTTATATTTTTATTGACTTATTTTTGATAGAAATTTATGTTTCTGCCCAATACAGAATTACTTAGAATTCTTATTTTAATTTTGTTATAATCCATTTTTATATTGTATTATGCCATTATATGTGTAATATATCTCTCGCATATAAGATGTATACTCTTGATTGGAAAATTTATTTATACTCCCTGAAAAGAAAATGTCTAACGAAACAATTGTTTAAATTGTTAAACATTTCAGACAAACCTTCTTAGTTCTTTACTTCGACGAATGTGTCCTTGGTTTTCCTTCATTGGATATTTATTTCCATCGATTCGTCGATGCATATCGAAAGGACGTCCCTGTGATCACAACCGTTACTATTGCATTTGCGAAACCACTTTCGGAATACATAACAAGTTTCACTTAACGCTTTCAGCTATGTAATTCGTTCTTGCAAATCGTTCATTGAAATACTGCTATTCAGGCAGCACGCAAGGTCTTTATCGATGACTTGGAAAAATTACCATTTTCGATAGCCACTAACTGCCATTTTATCTCCACTGTTCTTGACAGAACTTTATACTTTGAAAATCTATACTTCGAATATCGAAACATAAAAAGCAGTAGCTATACCCACAAAAATATTATATCACAACTAATTATATTTATATTTATTCCAAATATTTTGGTAATTTCATTTTTAACATCCCATTATTACTTTTATGCTTTTATATTCGATATTATACAATCTCATAAATAATATTCCATAAAAATAGTTATAAATAAATAAATAAATAATATTTCCATAAAATGAAAATAACGAAGAGATGATATCATAAAATACAGTAGAAATTATAAATAATTATTCAGCGAAATAAGTAGCCATCGAAATTGAAGAATTAAAATATCATAAAACAACAATTTCAAAATAGAAAATTCTACATTTCCATAAATTAAACAAAAATAGAAATCGTTATTTCCGGAAATAGCAAGCAGGCCAATAAGATGTTGAAAATTCTTTAATGTGGAATCTCTAACATCCCTATTAAAAGTAATCAATATAAAATTACTATTAACCCTTTGCACTCAACGATATTTTCAAAACGGTAAATATGAAGTGCAAATTAATTATAAGACGTAAAATTATTTTACCTCGATATTCCGCGTATATATGCGTTGTAGAGCAATTTTCAATTCGAGATATTAATTAAGAACGATTTTTAGAATCTGATTAACGCCTTGACTGCTGTGGGCGCCTATGGGCGCTTAGAAACTTTGCGTTTGTGACACGGAGGGCACCTATGGACGCTTAGAAATTTTGAGTTTGTGACACGGAGGGCGCCCATAAGCGCTTAAAAATTTTGCGTTTGTGACACGGAGAGCACCTATGGCCGCTTAGAAATTTTACATTTGTGACACAGAGGGCGCCCATAGGCGCTCGACGTAGTTAGGCTTTTTGACATGGAGGGCGCTTGTTTTTACAAAAATGGCGCACATCGTAACTCAGTTCCTGCCGTATGGTGCAGTCGCTGCGTATCAAAATCTGCCGTAGTCAAGAGGTTAAATGGTGACTGAGAGTCGCCTCTCGAGTGCAAAGGGTTAAACTACTATTAAATTACCAACCTACATTTATAAATTATTTTTTTATTTTCTTTCCTGTCACAAACCACTGCACGAATATCATAAATCATTCGAAATTTGTGGCATGCCTCGAGGAAATAAAATCTGTCATCTCTCCGTTCACTCGAGTCCCTTTATTCTGCTCTTTCGCACCAAAAATCGGTTTATA
>NW_016909682.1:780284-785440 GCF_001483705.2 Eufriesea mexicana
CTCTTCCGAAGCAATAATCGGTATATCATGGTGATTACGTTGAAGGAGATTTACGGCCTCGTAAAATTCAAGTCGCACACAAGCGACACCATAAACGCGACGAATTACGAAATTGCTAACCACGTTGATTTGCAGGTGATCGAATTCTTCTCTGACGAGGAGATGGATGTGCGGGTCTACATAGTAGCGTTATTCCCCTTCATCTGCTTGCTCGGTTTCACCCCGAACCTGAAGTACCTGGCACCGTTCTCGATAATCGGTTTTCTGTTCATGCTAACCGGCATTTCCGTCACCTTCTATTACCTCCTCGACAATTTTCCCGATCCTGCACGACTGGATGCGTTCACGCACGTGTTGCCAGTGCCTATGTATTGCACCATGTTCCTGTACGCTCTGCATAACGTGACCTTGTGCCTGCCGCTGGAGAACACGATGAAGAATCCGCTGCACCTGCCGCATCTGATAACATACAGCACGTTGGCTAATACCTGTTTGTACACGATATTTGGCTTCCTTGGTTACAACAAGTACATGAACAATACCTGTGACACGGTGATCAAGAATTTACCCATTGAGAGAACGTGAGTTGATCCTTACTCTGATACCGATTAGGTATTATCCTAGATAACATTCTTCAACGCGAATTTGAACCCTTTGCACTCGACGAGTTTTTCCTTGCAGGAAAATAATTGTAGAGATGGGATTTGGTGATGGTATATATTCATTTAATATATTTATTTAATAATAATAAATTAACAGTGTGTGTGGGTGATGATTAAACACGCGAATTATCTCTTTACATGAATCTATATCGATTTCCAACTTGAAACAACGCTCAAGTTAACAAGGCAATGACAACTCAGTCTGTAATAACTAACTGTTCAGAAGTAAAACTTATCTACTATTCATGTTTTTCAATAATTACAATTGGTCGTCGAAATTTAAAATCGCACCGAGGGTACTTTCTACGCACTATTCCTTCGTTTTTAAAAAAGTTTTTTATGTGACATGAATTTCGTGAAGAGTATTATATTATATAGGCTTCTCTGGAGAAGGAACCATGGAAGAAAATTGTCGAAATAGTTTTCAATTATTTTCCGCTTCTCTAGTCTCGACAGTGCCGTAGCTACGCGTGATCTGATTATCAAGTGCAATAGAGCTGACAGTATATATAACAGTCTACGGGAAAAAATACATTTCTGTTATAAAATATTGGAAAATTGAAGAAGTTAAAGAGGGACTTTGAAAATTTATAAACGATAGGAAATAACTTAAACGCGAAGCGTAGCTCTCTGCTTGGTATCGTTTCACAAAATTTATTTTTTGGGAAACGATCCCAATTACCAGGTCTCACCACGTGGAGGTGGCTACGCATCGAGACCCGACATGCGCCCTAGTGGCGCAGCCTGCTGGCGCTACCTGTATCAAAGGTACCCTAATCTAACTTGGAGCGAATTAAGTTAAAATGACTCTACTGACACGTTATTATATTTCGTGTCTTACAAAAGGGGTTTCGATTCGGTATACTAAAACTCTACCGTCGCAACGCTAAGATATTTCCAAGTTCCCATAAAAATAGGGAGTGAAATGTCAAACACGCGAGCAAATAGAAAATCGCGACGCGCCCGAACGAGTTCGCGATAATTCGAAAGACCGACTAGCCTAGGCGATGTACTCCCGTGTACAGAGATAACTTCATACCTCGGCACCCTCCCGATCGGGCCTAGCTCAATTCCAGTCACTGTCGCACTCGCCAAGACTTACACGTGGACCAAGGATAGTCCCTGAACCAATGAAACTTCTAGTGTCAACGCGAGGGCCCTGCTGGGCGGTTGCCGGCCAAGACAGACACTTCGCATCCCAGCCACACGGGGTAGAACTTAATCATCCCTGTGGTCTAACCGTAGATGGTACTAGTCCGTCAGCCAGCATGTGCCCGAGCCCCAGTCGCGTACGACTTAGGCAGCGGACCGCCCCGTCGAGGTCAGAAGACGCACTGATCCGAGGGGGTCACCCTGGAACCCGATGCATGACGAGATTGACAGTGACTGGAAATGAGTGTCGGAGACGAGTCGTGAGGATGACTTACGAAGCATGTACTTATCGAGTACACGAGAGCACGTCGCGTAGGCTAGTCGGTACTTACGAACGATCGCGATTATCGCGAGAACAATTATGTTCTATTTGCTAAACGAGGGGGATAAGAAAATGATAGAGAATTTATAAATTTCGCTCCAAGTTAGGTAGCTTACCTTTGTACAGATAGCGCGCACATGATACTTAGTCTATGGATCTATCTTATGATTACTTAAAAGTAAACGCACGCATCGTTCATTGATGTGTCGCAAACAGAATCTTGAGAAACCTAAAAGCTAAAACAGAATATATTATTGTTAATATGTAGCTGAAAGGAAAGGGATTAGTACGAGGAAACCATCAAGGATAATAACCAAATGGAACGAGCAAGCCAACGACGAGACCTGAGCAACATAACTACGAGACAGAAACATTCCAACGGTGAGATATAAACATACCAACGAGGAAGCGCTCGAGTATTATACGAAATACTCGAACGCTCTAACGAAAACAAATCGAACGGAAGTCGTAAAATTTGTGAAAGGAAAGATTTAGCCAACGATGAGACATAAGTAAACCAACGACGAAGCATTCGAATATTGTACGAAATACTCGAATGCTGAAACAAAGAGACAAATAGAATGAAAGAAATAAAATCTGGAAGAAGAAAAATAATTAGAACCTGAAAGAAAAAATTATTGTTAAATTATTTAAGAGAGTGGACAATGGCTACTGAATAGCCATTGATCTAGCCAACGATGATATACAAATAAACCAACGACGAAGCATTCGAATATTGTACAAAATACTCGAATGCACAAACAATGAAATCTAGAATAAAAGAAATAGAATCTGCAAGAAGAAAGATAATTAAAAGCTGAAACAAAAAATAATTAGTACCTGAAAGAAAAATATTAACGCGGACCCTCCGACGTCGAAGCCACAACTGGCTCGAGCCTGCACGCGGGCCCCTTATATAGCGGCGGTCGGCCGAAGATCGGCGAAAATTTCCGAACTTTACCGATTCCTTTAAAAGTTACATTTCCGCTGTAATAACTAATCATTTATTAACTTTTTTTACTTTTATCGTTAATATACGTTGCAAAATATTTGTTATTAACAATAACTGTAGTAATTTATTAACTTTTTGCTAGTTATAGATACATTATTACGCAAATACGTTATATATACTAGTAATAGCCTATAATTTAGTAATTTTTCCACTTGTATTATAAATTTACATGATGAAGACGTATGACATTTCTAAGCTTGCATTCCTCTGCTTTCAGAACCTTATTTGCTTTTGCTACTCACATAGTCGCATTACTTTTTCTCATCTTCAATAAATTCAAACTACTGTCTGTCATATGTGCCATTGAGGAAGAATCAACAATCCATGTTTTTGCTTTTGTTTCGACACATGCTTCTATTCTATCTTCATTCATTGTGAGAAAAGCTGCCTTATAGGCAATTTCATTCCTATTTCCTTTACCATTTTTTCTTTATAAAAACAATCTTTGCTATTGTGATTATTTTTTCTACATATTGAACACTATTTCCCTCTATTATGTATATCTATCCTTTCTTTACAATTTGTGGCAGCCTTGGTCTATTGCACTTAAAACACTTTACTATTAAGTTTTGCGTAGCTTTGTTCCTGCAACCCCTTGCTGCGTGTTCTGTTCTGTTACAATTTTTGGCTAACTGTCTTATATACGATTACATTATCTGGTTCTTCCCTGTCTTCAATTCTTGCCTCTTCTGTTATTAACTTTGCAATCAAATTCTCTAAGGTTTTCTCCTCTTCGCTTATAGACTCTCATGCAGTCATGTACAGTTTGCACTCTTGTGGTAAGGTACCTAAAATTTTTATCATTAATAAATCATCATCTATGGTAGTGTCTAGTACTTTTAATTCAAACCTTAGGTTTCACAATTTGCAAACATGAGCCAAATATCAGTGTTCTTATCAAATGAACAGTTGTAAAACTCCTGCAGCAAGTTACATTCTTGCTGTTGGTTATCTCATTGAAAAACTAGGTTAAAGTTCTCCCACATTTCATCGGCAGTTTCGCAGGTGATTATATGCATTAGTAAATTCTTTTCACTGGACATTATAATGAATTTCTTTACCTTAGCATCTTTTATTATCCATTGAGCTTCTTCATTTTCTATATATACTGCAGCTTCATCTTTCTGAAAATTAACACATTAGTGCTGGTCCTTGACTCCGATCACTATTTTCGAAAACGCACACTCCAAACCCACCCCAAAATATCCAACCGCGTTAAAGTAAAATTCACTCTACGCAAATAAATAAAAAAAACCTTCGTCAAAAGCCCAATTTTGGAAATAGAAACCAAAAAAGTAAACAGCGCAGCACGAACTGCCACCCACTAACACATTCGGCACTATTTTTCGAAAACGCACTCTTGGAACGCAAAAAAAATATCCAATCCTATTAAAGAAAAATTCACACTATCGCATAAATAAAAAAAACCGGGGTGAAAAGCCTAATTTTCGATATAGAAACCAAAAAAGTAAACTGCGCAGCACGACCTGTCACCCACTAACACATTCGGCACTATTTTAAGAAAACGCACGCTCCGAGCGCAAAAAAAATATCCAATCCCGTTAAAGAATAATTCACTCTACGCGGATAAATGAAAAAAACCGGGGTCAGAAGCCTAATTTTGAAGATAGAAACCAAAAAAGTAAACTGCGCAGCACGATCTGACTACCACTGACACTTCCGGCACTGTTTTAGAAAAACGCACGCTCGAAACGCAAAAAAAATACCCAATCCTGGTAAAGAAAAATTCACTCTACGCGGATAAATGAAAAAAACCGGGGTCAGAAGCCTAATTTTGAAGATAGAAACCAAAAAAGTAAACTGCGCAGCACGATCTGACTACCACTGACACTTCCGGCACTGTTTTAGAAAAACGCACGCTCGAAACGCAAAAAAAATATCCAATCCTGGTAAAGAAAAATTCACTCTACGCGGATAAATGAAAAAAACGGGGGTCAGAAGCCTAATTTTGAAGATAGAAACCAAAAAAGTAAACTGCGCAGCACGA
>NW_016909682.1:787743-788770 GCF_001483705.2 Eufriesea mexicana
AAAAAGTAAATTGCGCAGCATGATCTGAGAGCCACTGACACTTTCGGCACTATTTCTCGAAAAGGCACGCTCGGAACGCAAAAAAAATATCCAATCCCGTTAAGTAAAAATTCACTATACGCGAATAAATGAAAAAAACCGGGATCAAAAGCCTAATTTTGAAGATAGAAACCAAAAAAGTAAACTGCGCAGCACGATCTGACTACCACTGACACTTTCGGCACTATTTCTCGAAAAGGCACGCTCGGAACGCAAAAAAAATATCCAATCCCGTTAAGTAAAAATTCACTATACGCGAATAAATGAAAAAAACCGGGATCAAAAGCCTAATTTTGAAGATAGAAACCAAAAAAGTAAACTGCGCAGCACGATCTGACTACCACTGACACTTTCGGCACTATTTCTCAAAAACGCACGCTCGAAACCGAAAGAAAATATGTAATTCCGTTAAGGAAAGAATTACTCTACGCTGTTATGCCGAAAAAATCTATCCGAAAAGCCTAATTCCAGAAATATAGGCGAATAAAGTTTACTGTGTAGAACGATTTCACAGGCACTTGCTTTACCGTGACTTTGTTTTACATATGCTCCTTCAATCGTAATATAATTGCCCTACTGATTGGAGAATAGCCTATTCTATGCAGTAGGAAGGAAATATTCTAATCCACAATTGAAATTTTGAATGTAAATGAGATAATACATAACGATAATGCAATGGAACGTCAAGATCGAAGAAAAATTGAAAAAACTGTTTAAAAGCTGCCTATTCAGAGTAATGTTGATCAAATATTCCAACGAACTGTCGAAATCTAGAATCTCCTACAGCCGATAATAACGGACAATGCGGTAGTATTATTGGATCGCGCACTCACACCACTTCATTTCTCACATGTGTCGTTACACGGTTTACACTATGTACTATCACTCTTTCTCACATGTAGTATATTACCACCGTAGGAATGTTCAGTTAGTAATCTTGAACTTCGTAAAGTAATTAAAACGTCAATCAGCGATATCACTACTTCAC
>NW_016909683.1:0-514 GCF_001483705.2 Eufriesea mexicana
AATGTACTGGTGTATGTATGGATGCATGTATTGATGTATGTGTGGATGTATGGATGGATGGATTAATGGATGGAAGGGTGGATTGTTGTATGGACGTATGGATGGGTGGATGTATGGATGGGTGAATGTATGGATGGATGGATGGATGGAAGGATGTATGTACGAACTGAAGGATGTATGGGTCGATGGATTTTTGGATGTATGTATGTATGAATGTATGGATGTGTGGATGGACGGATGTACGGATGGATGGATGTATGGATGTATGGAAGTATCGATGTATGGATGACGATGTATGGATGCGTGAGTGGATGAATGGATGGGTGGATGGACGGAATAATGGGTAATTGGATGGGTGGATGAACGGTTGCGCGGATGGGTGGATGAACGGATGCGTGAATGGGTGGGTGTGTGTATGGATGGATGTATGTATGGATCGATCCATGTATGGGTGGGTGGATGTGTGGATGGATGGATGTATGGATGTATTTATGGGTGTTTGTATGGATGTATG
>NW_016909684.1:0-2218 GCF_001483705.2 Eufriesea mexicana
AAGCGAGTATAGGCGCCCATAGTAGCCAAGGGATTAATATACTCCCATGGCGCCAAATCTAGTGTCGCCCATCGGTGACCTCTATGACAGTTAACGTGTTAAATACGATTTTCGTTCATAGCGACGCTGGTAATGAGAATATAAAATACATAAAAGGTCCACCACTTGGAACGGACGGTCCTAGGGACAGCGCATATATGAGTTTGTCGGCCATAGCAACGCGTTTACGTGGGTCACGTGTATGAGTTCCTCAGCCCTATCAATTGTTTCCGCTGAACGCATATATGCGGCGCTCATCCGCAAAGGGTTAGCCGAGGAATTGCGAGAAAGTCCTGGAATCTCCTTCAAATAGTAATCCAACTATCAGCAAGAGTGAGAATGATGCCGTCACAACAGTATTAGTCTGAACCTAAATTCGAGCGTCTCGTTTCATTTAGTACCTTGCCAGTGCACCCTGACACACGCGATCGTGTCTAATCGAAGGAAATCTGGTCACGAGAAAACGCTGAAAAGCTGCAGAAAATATATCGCACTAACAGAGTCAAAGGTCTAGTCCAACGTTCAACGGTAACATCGTTGAGAGGGACAATTTGCGCGATTAACGCGTGCAATCTCGCAGCGTTAAGCACCGTTGCATTTTTACCTCGTTAGCATTTTCATTTGCCACGGTCCACGGCCGGGGAGTAATTGAAATTCCGCAATTAATCCGGAAACACGTGGAAAGAGGCCAGGGTCTGTCTGGGTGGCGGGTCCAGGGTCTGTCCGTCGAAGAGGAAAGACGGTTTATCACCTATCGCTCTCTGACGTCGAACCACCACGACAGCGATGCTTTGCAAGCAACTAATTCGACGAAGGGGATATCCTCGCCGGTGGTTCGGGCTGAATCAACGAGCTGAAACGGAGGCAGGGTCGCCCGCTTGTATATTGATTACCCTGGTGGAGGGAGGGAGGGACAGAGAGAGAGAGACTTTGTTTCAGGGTACTTTGCAGCTTCCTAAACTAATAACCCCGGGCGCTTCATCCCGGCATTATAACCCCGGGGGAGGGCTCGCCTTTCCCGTCCGATCCTGGGCCCATAGGAATCCTCCTGGCAATTATTTCTCGTGACAACAAGACGAATTCCTACACCCACGTTCGCGCTAATTTGCGCCGGATTCGATTTGTTCGTCAGCCCGCCTGCCTTAAATCCCACCCTGTCTCACCCTTCGTCGCGTCTGTCGCGAATTATGAAATACATATTTTCACCTCGCCGCGAGTTTGTCGAGGATTATTTCGAGGACGTCGAAATGTTTGGGTGGTCCGGATGGATCATATCGGGGCTATAAGGCTTCCGGAAGCGTGGATTCCAGAGGATTAATTGCTGGTGGGAGGAGGCATTATAGCAGGTCTCTGGGACAAAATACGTGGGAATTAATGAGAGTTTAGCGAGTAAATCGTAATACGTGGTTTCCAGGATTCGTTTGGAATTTGAAATTAAGCTTTATACTTTGAGGTTATACTTAAGGTATTCGCGAGGTTTGGTTTTTGCGGAGTTACGTGCGACAGTGGCGCTGATAGCATTACGATGGACGGAACTCAACTGCGCCATCTAGCATCTCTCAGTGGAGACTGAACAAAGCGCAGTAGATTCACGATAAGATTCTTTCAATAATACTAATCACTCGAATGATGCATGGAAGATTGTGTATATCACATATGAGATTTTAAAAATTGTTATAATAAATAAATATTAACCCTTTGCGATTTTTCGACGATTTTCGAAGGGCTAAAGAAGGGTACGAGTCGAAAAATTTTCTGCTATAAAGCTGATGATATTTTGTGAGCACTGAATAACAAATAGTATTACAATTAACCCATTTGCATCCAAGCGCGGAATATTCCGCGAGCCACGACTGTCGTCTATCACCGAGGGCGGAATATTCCGCGAGCTACGTCTGTCTCCTATCACCGAACGCGGAATAATCCGCGAACTGACTTTTTCCATTACCGGTTGCTGAATATTCTTCATATGCCACAGATCACGTTTCATCCCTTTTGTGAGCATCTCATCTACATCGGTTCATTATATTCTTAACAAGTTTTACTTTTGTTGTGAAAATCCTTTTAACTGCCATTATGAGTACGTTGACACGTAGAATTATTTAATTTCGATACCTCGCACACTGTTGCATTATTTTAAATTTGATGTATTAATTAATAACGAGCTTCGAAATTTTAT
>NW_016909684.1:3749-30019 GCF_001483705.2 Eufriesea mexicana
GAGCCACGACTGTCGTCTATCACCGAGGGCGGAATATTCCGCGAGCTACGTCTGTCTCCTATCACCGAACGCGGAATAATCCGCGAACTGACTTTTTCCATTACCGGTTGCTGAATATTCTTCATATGCCACAGATCACGTTTCATCCCTTTTGTGAGCATCTCATCTACATCGGTTCATTATATTCTTAACAAGTTTTACTTTTGTTGTGAAAATCCTTTTAACTGCCATTATGAGTACGTTGACACGTAGAATTATTTAATTTCGATACCTCGCACACTGTTGCATTATTTTAAATTTGATGTATTAATTAATAACGAGCTTCGAAATTTTATCAAATGGCGACTGAAAAGCGTCTCTCGAGTGTAAAGGGTTAAAGGAAAAATTATTTTAAATCTTCGTGAAGTATATATACTATGTTACTATAGGAATATCAAGAAAATTATTTAGTAACTGATACTAATTTTGTTTCTCGTCAATAAATCAACTTATTTTGTCTCTAACTACCAGTAATTAAATATGCAAATAAATTAGTGACTAAGAGTAGTATATATACTTATATACTTCATTTTATGAACCTTCGTGTGAATTATATTAAAAGACATACATGTCCTAATTTCTGATTCGTTAGTTTTGCTAATTATACGTGGTTTTAAACCGATTTTATCCTGCACTTAGACTTCATGAATTTCAAATTTTCATTACGTATAATTAACACTGTGACTTTCCATATTAAATATAATCATACGGAGATACATAATTATACAATTTGCTGAAAATAATTTTAGGAAACTAAGTAATTAAGTATCTAAAAATATATATATATATATAAATTTCATAGAATTAATATTCTTTATTTATACGATAATATTTCATTTCGATGTTACTAGATTATTACCTCGAATGCTCCTTTATTCAGGGTAATACGTGGACTGTTATTAGCATCGACATAGCAATGGAAGGAAATACTGGGGTGTATTTCGAATTTATAATACACGGTGTACACCGGTAACTGCATTGTAAATGAAATACTGTAGGAAACAACATCGAGATTGTATACGAGACAAGCTTCTGTTGTTATCAGCTATCTGCGTGAACTAGTTGCTGCAGCAATTAAGAGCGTGGTTGATCAACTACGAAAATTCTCAGAGTAATTACTTTCCGTCTCGGTAAGACAAATTTGCTATCTACTCGGACTGTTAATTTCCCTCGGATTGAATTTGTCGAGAAACACTGTGGGCTGCTACCACGAATTCAACGGCATAATTTACTTTGAAATAATTTAGAAACAATTTCATTAACGTTAACAAATTTTTTAGTTAAAAATAAATATTTTCTTCTATTTATGGAAGCTTCTGATGAATCATTAAAATAAATTTGCAACTGTATAAAAATAAGAGAAACATCTTTAATAATACCCCATTTGAGATGTAATCTACCATATTCATATATTATTACATAATATATAATTTATTATTATTATGTATGTTATGTATTAAAATAAGAGAAGAAAAATCTTTAATAATATCCTATTCATAATGTAATCCACTATACTCACATATTGTTACATAATATATAATTAATTATTATTATGTATATTATGCATTAAAATAAGGGAAGAAAAATCTTTAATAATATTCTATTCATAATATAATTTACTATATTCACATATTGTTACATAATATATAGTTTATTATTATTATATATATATTATGTATTAAAATAAGAGAAGAAAAATCTTTAGTAATATCCTATTCATAATGTTATCTACTATACTCATATATTATTACATAATATATGATTTATTATTATTATTATATGTACACAGTCCATTATATTAATTTTGTATTAACTTTTTGGGCTACAAAAATAAACATTTCTTGAATATATTATATATCATGAAAAAGAAAAAAAATAGAAAAGAATAAACATAACTTCATTTAAGCATGTATAATTTCGGATATTAATTAAAATAATTTTATATTTCGTCCTTTGTATTAAAAATATAATTAAATTCCTCCCATTATATTATTTTAATATTTAATTAAAATCTATCACCCCAAGAAGAGAATTAAAAATTTGTAAAATTTCTTTTAGGTTGTCTCTGATAAATTACTAAATAAATTAATAACCAATAATTATGCTGATAGATAATAATAAGAAATAATAATGGTAATAAATTTAAAAGAAGAGAGAGGAAAAGTCAGTTGGAAGCCTGTTACTCCTCCACCAAAAATTTCATATCGCCACTTGATTCTAATGCATACGTTTTCACAGGTCTAGTCGGAGGATCGAGCCAGGTTTGCGGGCTCCGTAAAGCAGACTTTCTCCATGCCACCCTCTTATCCCGGATTCGAAATGCAAAATCCTTGGCGATGTATCAACATTCACGGAACCATAGACCCAGTCTGGAATCCCGGCTGCCGGAGAAAATAAGAATCGAGGGAGCGCCTTCCACGTGGTCGGATAACCCCCGTACCTAAGGGTAGAGGGAAGCTTGTATCGTAGATAATACCGTAACATTTTTATGGAAAAAATCCGCAACGGAATACGAAGACGCGCATACGATTCGATGAATAACCTAACCCCCTATAACGATTGAATTTTTTCGCAAAAATTTTATCACAGACAGTATACTATAGTAACTTATTCTACATTCGTAATAATATTTTTCACAGTTATAACAGATTCTTAAAAAATATATTTATTAAATAAACATTCGTATTATCATTTACTATAAACAAAATTTTTAATTATGACTTCATTTTTATAACTGCAATGACATTTACTGTCAGATAAATTTTAATAAATTTTTTACGTTAACAATTTTTACCGTTTTTCATGTTACATGATATTAGTAACATTATTATACTTCCAAAATTATAGAAAATTCTCGATTAACTTTTAACAATAAAAAATAATAAAACACTAAATTACGAAATCCTAATATTTACACCAAGACCCAACACTGTCCATACACACAAAGGAGGCAAAATAGTTAAGCAACAATTGTTACATGGTATTAGTAACATTATTATACTTTCAAAATTATAGAAAATTCTCGATTGATTTCTAACAATAAAAGATAACAAAATATTAAATCACGAAATCCTATTATATACACCAAGATATAACACCGTCCATATTACCACAGAGGGGGTAAAATAGTTAAGCAACAATTGTTACATGATACCAGTAACATTATTATTCTTCCAAAATTATAGAAAATTCTCGATTAATTTCTAACAATAAAAGATAACAAAATATTAAATCACGAAATCCTATTATATACACCAAGATATAACACCGTCCATATTACCACAGAGGGGGTAAAATAGTTAAGCAACAATTGTTACATGATACCAGTAACATTATTATTCTTCCAAAATTATAGAAAATTCTCGATTAATTTCTAACAATAAAAGATAACAAAATATTAAATCACGAAATCCTATTACAGACACGAAGACATAACACCCTCCATACATACAGAGAGGGTCAAATAATTAAGCAACAATTGTTACATGATACCAGTAATATTATCATACTTCCAAAATTATAGAAAATTCTCGATTAATTTCTAACAATAAAAGATAACAAAATATTAAATCCCGAAATCCTATTATATACACCAAGATATAACACCGTCCATATTACCACAGAGGGGGTAAAATAGTTAAGCAACAATTGTTACATGATACCAGTAACATTATTATTCTTCCAAAATTATAGAAAATTCTCGATTAATTTCTAACAATAAAAGATAACAAAATATTAAATCACGAAATCCTATTATATACACCAAGATATAACACCGTCCATATTACCACAGAGGGGGTAAAATAGTTAAGCAACAATTGTTACATGATACCAGTAACATTATTATTCTTCCAAAATTATAGAAAATTCTCGATTAATTTCTAACAATAAAAGATAAAATATTAAGTCACGAAATCCTATTACAGACACGAAGACATAACACCGTCCATACATACAGCCAGGGAATAAACATACGCACAAGGGGGTAAAACAGTTAAGCAAGAATTAACGAACAGGGGTACGTGGATCGTTTTTATTCTGCCGAAACACGATCGATAATCGCGCGGCAGCGATAACTTATTTTCCTATAAAGCCACGACAACGGATTCAACACGCAGCTGTGATTCCATAAATAAGGGTTGCGAGTGAGTTCCTCCCGTTTTCAGTTAGCGCGTGAAGTGCGTGGAGGCATGTTGCCCAAAGTAAAGAGGCACGGTGGATGAATTATATCGGTTTGGAAAGGCTGGCTAAGCTGCTTGTCCTCGTAAAGCGAGCTCTGCCGCCAACGAAACCAACATCAGCTTTTACGACTGCTTCCACCCCTTCGGCTCCACCCCAGACCTTGTCGAATCATGCAATCATTCTTGTCTCCAAGCTATACCGCACCTGTTGTTGTTTACAGTATTGCTTTGTCCTACAGCGAAAGCTTCGTGCTTTTGAAACAAATTTGCCTCATCGGTTACATAAATTCTACATAAAACTATTCGAATGCTCACGCGTGGAACACTTCGGAAGCGAATTATTTATCACAATTATTTGAAGAAAATGAAAATAATAATAATTATCGTTACTACCACTGTTACAGAGTTATGCTAAAATTTAATTATAGTACAATATATTTGCTATAAATTGTAATGTAGTGACACAATAATTATTATTAACACACTGTAAAGAAAGCTGTAACTACATAAATTATGGTAATATAAAATTATTATACTTATAGTACTATTAGAGTATTATTGTACTATAATTATTGATACTGAAATTATAATTAAAATCCGTACTGTTGTTTGCTAGTAAAAACCGACCACTTTCGCAATTGCAATTGCCTCTAATTCCAACATGGCTGCCTATGTTAATATAAAATCATCAGTATTAACAGCATAATAATAATAATATCGAAATTATAATTGAAGTTTTTCTCGTTTGGTATCAAAAAAGTAACTAATCAGTTGCGTAATCGCAATTACCTCTAATCCCAACATGACTGTCCAAACTTATTTATACTACAATATTTTTACTACTACTAATTATAGTACAATATATTTGCCATAAATTCTAATGTAGTGACACAATAATTATTATTATTAACACACTGTATCGGAAGTGAAAAGAAAGTTGTAACTACATAAATTATGCTAATATAAAATTATTATTATACTATAATTATTATACTTATAGTATTATTATAGAATTATTGTACTATAATTATTAGACTATCGATACTGAAATTATAATTGAAATATGTACTCTCGTTTGGTATCAAAAACCGACCACTTTCGCAATCGCAATTACCTCTAATTCCAACATGGCTGCCTATGCTAATATAAAATAATTAGTATCAACAGCATAATAATAATAATATCGAAATTATAATTGATATTTTTCTCATTTGGTACCAAAAATGTCACTAAGCAGTTTCGGAATCGCAATTACCCCTAATTCCAACATGGCTGCCCAAACTATTTCATGATTCCAATGAAAATTAATTTAAAATATATTATATATCATCAGACAGCATATCTTGCTTAGAAAATGCGTTACTTAATAGATTCCCAATTTACCTGACACGTAACATAGACTATCATTAGCCATTAGTATAATAATAATAATATCGAAATTATAATTGAAATTTTTCTCGTTTGCTACCAAAAAAGTAGCCTACCAGTTTCGTAATCGCTATTATCTCTAATTCCAACATGGCTGCCTATGCTAATATAAAATAATTAGTATCGACAGCATAATAATAATAATATCGAAATTATAATAGAAATTTTTCTCGTTTGATACCAAAAAAGTAACCGGCCAGTTTCGCAATCGCAATTACCTCTAATTCCAAAATGGCTGCCCAAACTATTTCATGACTCGAATAAAAATTAATTTAAAATATACAATTATTCCTATTATATTATGAGACAGCATATCTTGCTTAGAAGAAGCGTTACTTAATAGATTCCCAGTTTACCTGACACGCAATATAGACTATAGGAATATAGTAACGTAGACAGTAATAAATAATAATAAATAGTAATGTAGACATTATTCCACGTTACACCTGTTACAGCGAAAATAAAAGGTGTACACGTTATTTTATTTCATTCAGCGTTTATAGATTTCGATTAATCGAGAAAATGATCCCGATTTGTAAGACGATTTAATTCACTCAGCAGTCTCTACTACGGCAATTTTTCACGGTAAACGTTTTCCAAATTGCGCCACGTCCGATCCTATCGCAGACCTATGATCCTCGGAGCGGCGATGAAAATTACGTAAAACGAAGCACGGAGTTATTTAAATTTCAGAACGCGGGCTAAGCATAACAGGTGCGTTCTACCGTGGCAATTTCATGGGAACAAGGTTAGCGAAATACGAACATATTATTCCTCGATCTAAACGGCCCGATCGGCCAGCTACTCCGTAGCTACCTTAAATTACAGGTAATACCGAAAAACCGTTATGATAATCGAAACAATTTCATGATACAACAAACTCGTTCCAGGAACGGTTAGGTCAATCAGATAGACAAAAACATACCACGGACGAATTATTTTTCCCCGACTATACGACCTGTCCGCATAAATTAGCCGATCTTATCTTCGCCCAACATCGCGATGAGATTAATAAAAATCACGCGAGTAGGAAGTTCCGAGAGATCTCGGGTAGCAAATATACAATCCGCTTTGGATAGAACAAGCTTGTAAAATCGGTTGACCGTCGAAATTTATGCATTCCAGACTTTCGACGACCAGATCAACGGGAGATAAGCACAGTCCGAGATCTCTAAGTTTGGTTTTACAGGCATTCGGAAAAGTGGAATGCTGTATGCAAATCCAAGTGTCACTGCAGCTATTCCTAAGACTGTTTGACATTTTAGGTGCATTCAGAATCTTCTTACGTCTTTCGTTTATGAGAAGAAGGCTTTCACAGTTCTTAGACTCCAGCTAGTGGCACCACGTTCCATGCCACGTGTACCATTTGTGGAATACGTTAAACTTGATCTGCAGGCCACGTGTACCATAACGCAGACGTGTTTATTTAATGCGCTGAAAACATGTTTCATGACAAATTTAACCCTTTGCACTCGCCAAGTCACCATTTAATCCAGAGTAGTATTTAATCGCTAAAGTAGTATATTTTGACCAATGATAGTAACCTCTTACCCTACGATTCAAATTCCAATGACCCGTGCCATAATCAACAAAAGAGTCAGTCACAGGTCAAAGGTGCTCAAACGAGACGAAGAATGACACGGTATTAAGACAGGAAGACTTCAATGAAAATTAACCATGAGTCTATCGATGGACGTTTCTCTAAGCAAACCAACCATTTGCCCTCTCCTAAACATACACCAGTTCCTTAAAACCATCAACTATATCTATAACCGCATATGCTATTTAACCACTCTACTATAAATCCAGATAGTCCAGTCTGTACTAAGCAATGTTCTACTCGGTAGATAATTAGGAATTAGACATAAGTTCTAGAATAAGAATATTATACATGTAAATACTTTGTAATCTTAGTATGCACAAAAGGTGCACACTGCTAATAACCTCATAATGGGTTGAATAGCGTAAATAAGAAAAAGAAGCTACCCCAAACGTCGACATAATACTACGTCCCCTTTTCTTCAATTTCTATTGAAAATCTGGTACAATACTCTTCAGTCACCATTTTATAAGGTGTAGATAAGACATAGATAATTAGAAATTGGACATAAGTTCTAAAATAAAAATATTATACACGTAAATACTCTGTAATGCTAGCATGCACAAAAGGTGCACACTGCTAATAATCCCATAATGGGTTAAATAACGCAAATAAAAAGAAAAAAACGACAAAACTGACTGTGTTTACATTGGGTCCTATCCAGAAACCACAGTTCTCACTCGTCATGCTCTAGAATAAGAATATTATACATATAAATACCCTGTAATGTTAGTGTGCGCACATGGTGCACACTGCTAATAACCTCATAATGGGTTAAATAACGTAAATAAAAAGGAAAAAACCACAAAACTGACTGTGTTTACATTGGGTCCTATCCAGAAACCACGGTTCTCACTCGTCATGCTCTAGAATAAGAATATTATACATATAAATACCCTGTAATGTTAGTGTGCGCACATGGTGCACACTGCTAATAACCTCATAATGGGTTAAATAACGTAAATAAAAAGGAAAAAACCACAAAACTGACTGTGTTTACATTGGGTCCTATCCACAAACCACGGTTCTCACTCATCATGCTCTAGAATAAGAATATTATACATGCAAATACTCTGTAATGTTAGTATGCACAAAAGGTGCACACTGCTAATAATCCTATAATGGGTTGAATATCGTAAATAAAAAGAAAATAACCACAAAACTGGCTGCGTTTACATTGGATCCCATCCATAAATCACGGCTCTCACTCGTCATGCTCTAGAATAAGAATATTATACATATAAATACCCTGTAATGTTAGTGTGCGCACACGGTGCACACTGCTAATAACCTCAAAATGGGTTAAATAACGTAAATAAAAAGGAAAAAACCACAAAACTGACTGTGTTTAGATTGGGTCCTATCCACAAACCACGGTTCTCACTCATCATGCTCTAGAATAAGAATATTATACATGCAAATACTCTGTAATGTTAGTATGCACAAAAGGTGCACACTGCTAATAATCCTATAATGGGTTGAATATCGTAAATAAAAAGAAAATAACCACAAAACTGACTGTGTTTACATTGGCTCCCATCCATAAATCACGGCTCTCACTCGTGATTCTCATGTTTTGCCCAATTTCCTTCCCATAAGGATCACACGGTATTGACAAAACGCGACATTAGCCGGACGGTCATAACCTCTGCCCGACTGTGTACAAAGCATCATTCGTCTCAATCCCCATAACGTTTCTTCGAAGATTCATATCTAACGTACTTCATCAATCATGACCGATCATTTGATCGATCAAACGATTAATCGTGACAGGCTTAGTGTTAAACAACATCGCATCAAGTTAGAACCTTGCTTCATCACGTGAGCTACCATAACAGCAGCCAGGAGTAGCGACAGTCGAGGAAGATCTGGCTATGATTCTCGCATTCACGTCATAATATCCTTCAGCCGATAATGTTGCTACTAACAAGACGAGACATTATAACGACTAGATTCCCATAACCTCTGAGTAGTCTCCATAATGTACCACTCTGCATATCTCCTTTCTCGCACCGTTTCTTCGAAGATTCATATCCAGCCTACCTCGTCAATCACGTCTGATCATTTGATCGATCGAACGATCAGTCTGGCACATTCGGTGTCAAACGACATGGCTCCGAGTTAGAAGCCTGCCACATCGCGGAAGCTATAGGAGCAATAAACACCGAGCAAACTAGAGGACAGTCAAGAAGGATCTGAACACGATTCGCACGTTCAAATCGTGATATCCTTTAGCTAGTGGCACTGCTACGTGTGCTGCTGACGAGACTTGACATTAGACAGTCGGGTTCCCATAACCTCTGGTTGGTAACCAGGTATAGTGCACTTACTCTGTACATCCCTTTGCTTGTACCTCTTCCTTAGCAGATTCGCACCTAACCGATCATCCGACCGAGCATCCGATCAATCAGATTTGGTGTTAAATAACATGATCCTAAGTTAGAATCTCGATTCATGGCGGAAGCTACCACGAGAGCAGTAAACACAGAGCAGCAAGGCGACAGTGGAGGAGGATCCGAACAGGATTGCTGTATTTAAATCGTAGTATCCTTTGGCCAACACTGTTAACACGCGTGCTACTGACAAGACGTGACATTAGACGGTCAGGTTCCCATAACCTCTAACTACCCGAAGCTGGGAATGCCGCAGACGCGTGGACTGTACTTATCTGCGATCTATGAACAGTTCACCCTTCGCACACGACTTTTTCATGGTAATGCGCACGCGTGCAGTGAACACGTCCACAAACTCCGGGGAAACCGCAACCGATCGCGCGGTGTTCGAACGTGGGAAGGCGAAACGAATGATTTCTTCCACAATGTTGCAATTCATCGTTTGGAAATCAATTACGAACGGCATGTGGGAAATACCGAATCGCGATAAAATCTTGGTAAATATTTAAACAGGTGCGGGTATCGCGCGTGGATTTGACGAGAGAACAGTGTAATGTGCGGTTGAAGCTGTAATGGCTGGGATGGTACGGAGACATACGATTGTATGAATAATTTCTCGTGTTATTTATCTTTTTTTATGGATTTTATATTTCATTTATTGCATTTCAAATGTATTCTATTTTTAGTTATTATATTATTTAATTTAATTATTCTATTTTTAGTTATTATATTATTTAATTTAGTTATTCTATTTTTAGTTATTATATTATTTAATTTAGTTATTCTATTTTTATGTACTCTATTTATGTATTATATTATATTTTTTCATTTTAAATATATTTCATATTTCATATTTTAAGATGAATAATATAGTTAATGACAGTAAAGGCTGTGGTGTGATATTGTGGTTTAATTATTTTCTCCTGAATTCTTTTTAGTAAATAATATTTAATAGTGCATGAATAATTTTCGAAGTTGCTTTTTTTTATGGATTTTATATTTTATTTATTGAATTTCAAATGTATTCTGTATATTATATTTTTGTGTATTAAATATATTTCATATTTCATATTTTAAGATATATAATATAGTTAATGACAGTAAAGACTATGATGTGTGGTTTAATTACTTATCTCCTATATTCTTTTTAGTAAATAATATTTAATAGTGAATGAATAATTTTTAAAGTTGTTTATTTTTTCTTACGGTTTTTATACTTCATTTATTACATTTGAAATGTATTTTGTATGTTATATATATTCAATATTTTATATATTAAAATGAATAATACAGTTAATGATAGTAAGGGCTGGGGAGTGATATTAATTCAATTATTTATCTCCTATATTCTTTTTAGTAAATAATATTTAATAGCGCATAAATAATCCTCGAAGTTGCTTATTCTTTTTTACGGATTTTATATTTCATTTATTGCACTTAAAATGTATTTTGTATATTATAATTTTGTGTATTAAATATATTCAATATTTTATATTTTAAGATGAATAATGAATAATATAGTTAATGATATGTGATATTGTTTCAATTATTTATCTCCTATAATCTTTTTAGTAAATAATATTTAACAGTGCATAAATAATTTTCAAAGTTATTTATTTTTTTCTTACGGTTTTTATATTTCATAAATTACATTTGAAATATATTTTGTATATTAAATATATTCAATATTTTATATTTTAAGACAAATAATATAGTTAATGATAGTAAAGGCTGATATGTGATATTGGTTTAATTATTTATCTCCTGTGTTCCTTTTAATAAATAATATTTAATAGTGCATAAATATTTTTGAAAATTCCTCATCTTCTCTTACAGTTTTTATATTTCATTTATTACATTTAAAATTGTAATTTGTGTATTATATTTGTGTGTATTAAATATATTCGATATTTTATATTTCAAAATGAATAATATAATTAATAATAATAAACGCTGTGGTGTGATATTGGTTTTAACTATTTACAGCCCTTGTATTTTTTTTTATTAATAAATTCGATTAATTTTCTTTATATGTTAACATACTCTGCTCCAGGATATTCATTACTAGGAATACCAACCAACAATGGACAGTTGAAAACCTCATACATGAATAACAATAATGTGTGACGAAGATAATAAAATAAATGGAGATCAAAATTAATTATGTCAAATATAGCTACGTGTTTCCAAAAATTATAAAAATAAAATCGAACGATTCATCTTTCCCCTTTTGGAAGTTCCAGCGTTAAGTATAATTTTTCTAATATTATAATATATCGAATGAGAAACAATGATCTAGTTTACTAGGTATGAAATACCTTTTGTCCCGTTTCAACAGTTAATATTACACGTTACTTACATGATACTACGAGACACGAGCTATTAATACATATAATACCAATTTCATTCTAACAGTGAAAGATATATATAGTTCGAATAACGGAAGTTCCATTGTATTTAGATTGATTATTGAATTAGCTAGTACGATTAACGAAGTTGTCTATAGACTCTTGCTTCGAAGCTTAAATTCAAAATAGGTATTGTCTACCGAACTTCAATGGTGATCATTGTAATGATGAATGTATTATGTTGTACAATACTACACGGAATTATGTACGTTTATGATCATGTAAAATAAAGCTACGAAGGTATAACAATAAAACGATGCAAAATGCATCACGTGTTACATTTTGTTCAATTTTTTGACATTATCATTTGCAACACTAATTTTGAATCAATGCTAGAATAGAGATTACTTTTACAAAATTGTGACAAGATAATACAAAATTTTTTGTAATTAATATATACATCTGTAATGAGAAATTAAAAATTCTTACATGTCCCGTAGTAGCTATATATGAAAAATAAAAATTAATTTTAGCTAAGAATTTTGTTACTTTAAAGAAGAGTGAGATAACGATTTAAAATTTTTATGCTGGTATATGTAATACGATATAAAATTAAATGAACATTTACTGGATCAATATAAAAATTACAGAAAATTGGACAATTAACAAATTAATAATTAACAAATTAAAGAAAATTAGAGAAAATATTTATAAATAGGAATAATTAATATTATATTCTGTAATATTCTGTAATATTATATTCTGTGTGATAGAGAAAAGATTCTTGCAATAAATAACAAATAATTTCAAATCACTGTAATATTTTAATTAATTGAGCGAACACTCAAAAAATACTTTATTTAATGTTACATAAGGAAAGTAAAAGTAAAAGTAGCTGAAATTGTGTGAATATACCCGGAAGACGGAATTCTGATAATTTATGACTCGATTCGAATGCGAAGTTACAATTTGTTTCGAAAATAGAAAACGAAATGTTTAAACTCCTTGCGTCAAAATGACGTGCTCACTTCGTTGTGAAGTCCCTGCCAAAATATACAATGACGAATTGCATTCACCAGGAAGTCCAAGAATATCAGACAATATCTGCTCTTACAAGAGTTATGTAATTTTTTAATACACATGGACTCAAACTATTTATAATTCAAAAACTTCTTCCTTCGTCGTATTATTTTTACCATTGTAAGATGATCAAATATTTGTACATACTTTCGAAATCAAACACTTCTTTCGAATGTAAAATCAATATCTTACGCAGATAAATTAATTTATTTTAACCGTGCAAATACAATTATGACAGTATTTCTCTATCAAAAAAGAAAGAAAGACAAATAATAAAAATACAAAATGATATTTCTCCCTTCACAGCAGTATTTTCGAGAAAATCAAATAAAAATTTAAAAGTCCAATCTATACACGTGCACAATTCTTCGAACAACCCAAACCACTCACCCCCTGATAATAAAATGAAACATCGATAACAAAGTATAGTCTTTGGCTATTTCTGCCAAACGAAAAATATAAAAATCTGCAATGAAGATCTCTATTCACCATTCTTCACTAAAAGAAATTAAAAATTAAGAACAAATAAATAAATAAATATAAAATAATATTTTTCCATTCAGAGCAGAATATTCAAGAAAATCAAACAAAAATTTATAAATCTGTTTCACACGTGTGCACTAAGATCTAAAACACAATTCTCCAAACAATCCAAAACACTCATCCCCCTTATAATGAAATGAAATATCGATAATAAAGTATAGTCTTCGGCTATTTCTGTTAAACGAAAAATATAAAAATCTCCAATAAAGACATCTACTTACCATTCTTCATTAAAGAAATACAAAATAAATAAATAAACAAATAAAAATATATAAAACAATATTTCTCCCTTCAAAACAGAATTTTAGAGAAAATCAAATAAAAATTTAAAAATCCAATATATACACGTACACAATTCTCCGAACAATCCAAAACACACACCTCCTGGTAATAAAATGAAACATCGATAACAAAGTATAGTCTTCGTCTATTTTTGCCAAACGAAAAATATCATACATCTCCAATAAAGACATCTGCCAACAATTCTTCACTAAAATAAATAAATAAATAAATAAAAATATATAAAATAATATTTCCCCTTACAAAACAGAATTTTCGAGAAAATCAAATAAAAATTAAAAAATCCAATCTATCCACGTGCACAACAATGTTCTCCGAACAACCCAAAACACTCACCCCTGATAATAAAACGAAACATCGATAACAAAGTATAGTCTTCGTCTATTTTTGCCAAACAAACAATACATCTCCAATAAAGACATCTGCCAACCATTCTTCACTAAAATAAATAAATAAATAAATAAAAATATATAAAATAACATTTCCCCCTACAAAACAGAATTTTCGAGAAAATCAAATAAAAATTAAAAAATCCAATCTATCCAAGTGCACGATTCTCCTAATAATTTAAAACATATATCTCTTGGTAACAAAATGAAAAATCGATAACAAACTATAGTCCTCATCTACTGAAAACATCTAACCACCACAAACTCTCGCTCGACGAGCCCCAAACGACCCAAGTCGACGAAACAAGGAGACGATAAACAAAGCAAAAGGCAATTTCGAATAAGCTAAACAGACCTGCCCGATAACCCGATATCCAAAGCCACGAACGATCTCGCCAAGTCACCTAACGAAGGAGAAACAACCCCCGCGCCTTCCGCCTCTCTGCAACCGGCGCTCGAATTGCCTCGTACAAAGGCGATACCGTTAAAGTTTACGCGGACGATCCATCGATGGCTGATACACAACGAGACCGGAGATTACGTTTCGACGAACGTGCAGATTTATTCGATTCTCCTTCCTTGGAACACGCCGTTCGTATAATCGTTTTGGCCGGTATATTCCAGTCGTCGACGTAATTGTGCAGGCAAACAATCGTGGGTATCCGAGTGCCAGAGTATCCGCAAAGCGATCGAAATTGTTAAGCGCGAGGACGCGAGAGGGTTGGGCGAGAGGGTTGAGGAAGAGCGAGAGAGAGAGAGTGGAGAAACGAAGATCACGAGTGATAAATCGTGGAAGGCAGGCCGCAACGCTAGATATACCGAGGCGTACCAATTGGAATTGGCTCGTAATTCGCGGCCATTCCGACGGATGGCTTCACCCCGATAATTACCGCTCCGTGATAAATTTATGACAGCAATAATTTACGCGGAAACTGCGCCCGACTGGCTCGATAAAGAGCGATTAACTATAAAACGAAGCTACGCGGACCGCTGCCGCCGACACTAGCGCCGCGCGGCACTCTAACCTCTGCCCCCCACCCTCGGCGACCAAGTTCGCGCTGACGGAGTTACTCCGCGTTGCGTGAAAGAAGTCATCTAGATCGGTTGCGAGGCAAGAGGTGTATTCCACTAGTAATATCCACTCTTCTATGACACTCTCGAAATTACTATCTCCAAGTTCGATAACGTGATACGTTAACATAGGCGTAAGATATCCGCGAAGGAAATGTTATCTCAGAGTTAACTTACAACGAATCGGAAGCACTACTACGCCAGACAATAAACGAAACGACACCATATGATTGGAAAGGATTTTGTAAACACGTAGAAACACTGGAACACGAATATTGGACGAAATATGGAATAATAGAAGACGCAACTGAAGACCTAGAATTGGAAATACAAAGCAGCGAGTCGGATAAGAAATCAGATGACAATAGCTCAAAGATTTATAAAGTAAAGAAGTACAAAAGTAATAATAATTAACATCATTTATGAAAATTGATTTAAAATTTAAGATGTATTTTTTATGATAAATTAATTATGTAATTGCATCGTACTAGATAACCGTTTAAAAAAATCACACGATACAACATAAATATAAAAAATATGTGTATAGTACATCACGTTTGCTGCATAATGCGATGAAAAGTTAATCGAGATGCTAATTAGTAATTAGTAATTGCAAATAATCACGTGTTCATCGGAAGAATCCGAAGTCAATATGCTTTTGGGATGAGTCTACGTTCTTGCATCTATTTGTTGCGTCTGTCTCACTTTGCCTCGTTGCTTTGTTCGCTTTCTTTGTCACATGGTGTTCTATGACCGGACTAATAGGAAGGGATCAGTTCTACCAATAAGGGAAACGTTTTACTCTACTTTTGCCATGATGTTAGAATGGTTGGACTGGTGAGGATTCGGTCCTACAAGTTTCTCAGATGACTTCTGAACGTCAGAGTAGTCTGACGTTCGTAGGATTATAAATACGGATGATGGAAGCTCGCTGGATTTTTGTTGAGAACCTGCGATTTATGACAACGTCGACATCTATCCTTACTTTATATAATAAGAATGATTATCGTGGGAGAAGCAATGGCCGTCGTTCACGCGATTTTCGTATGATCGACACACTCTCTGTGTAAACGTGCAAGAACAAAGAATACATTAAGTACTTATTGCCACGGTATTCGTTTTATTACCATGCCACATTTTCACTGATTATCCAATAATTTTTATAACCGTTTTATGTCTTATTTTCTGCTTAGGTGATGATTAAATACGGGAAGTGCATTCTCGATGAGTACAGAATAGAGGAGAGAAGTCAAATTGATAGAATTATGAAGGGTGGAAATATTTTTGAACCCCTTGCACTCGTGAGGTGAGCTTCAGTCACCGTTTCATAAAATTTGCAAGATCGATATTAATTAATATATCAAATTTAATGTAATGTAACAGTGTGCGAGGTATCGAAATCAAATAATTCTACGATTCTATTATCATATAATTCTTTATTTATTGTTCAAAAAGGTATCGTCAGTTTTTTAGTAGCGAATCTTTGAATTTCTCCTCTTTTCTAGCCAAAAAATCGTCGAGTGCAGAGGGTTAATCCTTGAAATACTCGCATTAGGAAATAGGAAATGCTGACCCCGTACCCCAGGTAAAACACGATGGCAGCTTGACGCTTGGCCATCATATATGCCAATTATCCGGAGTATGGGGTAATATGAGCAATAATTCAGTTCGTTTCTCCATTCGTAACCTCTACCCTTTATCTCAATCGAAAAATATCGGAAACTCCATCCAATAGCAAAATACATAGCTCTACCAAGGATCTACGTAAATTTTTATAAATTTTATATCTGTCAAACAAATTATGTAACGCTGTTAATCCTTCAAACAGTAATTTCCTGTAATTGTTCGTTGCACAGGCAAAGGATTATCGTAATTAAGTCGTAAAGTACAAATTAATTGGGTAAATACTAAAATGCAAGAAAAATCACGTTTTGGCAATATTCTAAACTAATTGTAAATTATTACAAAATTATTATTTTATAAAACTATACAGCGTTTATAGCCTAAATCGGATGGTTACATGAGAATTCATATATGGGTTCATAGCGCTCAAAGGGTTAATATCGGAGGAATTGCAGTTGGTATAAGTATTATTCTTGAATTAAATATCGTTAATTTTCAGATTACATAAGAGTGATCAATTTTTTTTAATAGTAAATGATTCATTCGATCACTCCCATTGATCTGGAATGTAAACACGGGTTGTATAAACAGATCTGATAAGTATTACTGTTATTACTTCGTGCAGTACTAAAAGTAAATCTTGATACTTATCGATGGTATTTCATATTGTATTACTACTATTGTTGACCTACGTTTATGCACACAATATATTTTTATGTCTGTTTACGTCAGATGTTATCTAATTAATAAATCTTGGTGTAATAAAGTATCTGGAGACTTTTACACCTCGGATTTTTATTACCAATATCGTTCATGTTCCATTATGTTCATTTTAAATCACATGCATCAATCCTTTGACATTTAATATGATATATAAATATGATACATAAATAAACACGTTAGTGTACAATATAATATCCTAATTTAATTTGAAAAATTTTTGCTCGTTCATTTTGTTTCGTTAATCAATTATTCGTTAATTTTTGGTACTAGAATAATTTTATAATTTTTTAAAATATACTTGAAATAAGAACAGTGTGTTAAATATTATCACATTAATCAAAAATTAACTATTTGCACTGGAAGAATTTTTGGCTACAAAAATAAAATAAAAATTCAAAGATTTTCTGCTATAAAGTTAAGGATACATTCTTAAGCAGTAAATTAGAACAGTGTATTAAATATTATCACATTAACCAAAAATTAACTCTTTGCAATAGAAGAATTTTTGGCTACAAAAATAAAATAAAAATTTAAAAATTTTCTGCTATAAAATTAACGATATATTTTTAAGTAGTAATTAAGAAATGGTATACTAATTATCACGCAGAATTACTTGATTTCAATATCTCACACACTGTCACGTTATCTTAAATTTCATATATCAATTACTATTGATCTTCAAAATTTAATTAAATGGTGACCAAAGGTTGCCTCTCGAGGGTTAATATGAGGTTGATATAGCACCCAAGATAACGAATTACCTCGATAACAACAAAATCGAAGCATGAGAAAACAGGGAAAATAGATATTTCTAGAACACTATCTCGAGTGTTGATTCTGACCAATTAAAAAATCTGTGGTTGGTGATCCGTGGCACGAGCATGGGTGTCTTAAATAGATTATAGCTGTAAGGCACGCATCAACATAAATGCGTCATCATGCTTCTAATGAAACTAATTGCGATGCTGCTGGCAAACCGTCAGAACACTCTTCCAAAAGGACACGCTTTACACCCGGAAGTCTCGGTATTAACTGTACCTTCCCCCTCTATTAACACTTTAAAGGCAGCACTCGACGCTTGTAAACCACACAAATGTCTGCATACATTCGCGCATTACCGCATTGCTTGGAATCTTCGTGTTTCTGTCAATTTAAAACAATTTTCCTTTTTTTCCTTAATTTTTTTTTTTAATTTCTCGGAACGTTTAATTCTAAAAAAATTGTTCAAAATAGAAAGAAATTTGTAAAAATTATTTTAAAAATTAAAATGTGTATTAATTATCAATAATAAAATATTTTTTTAAAATTTTTAATAAGGTTTAATTCTCAGAAAATTTTTCGAAATAAAAAGAAATTTGTAAAAATTCAGAGATCTTCCAAAGTATTAAGAGCCTTGAATAGTGAGATAGTTTCTACACATGTTACCACACTATGATATTCCAAAGTGACATTCTATAGTATGTACAAAATATCAAATATACTAATTGAAAATAATATCTCTGATGCTGCATAAATAATAGTATATTTTTATACATTTTTCTGACAATATTTTTCCAAAAAGTCCCTTGCGAGAAAATTTGAAGAGATTTAAATAAGAGAAATTTAAATGAGAAAATTATTAGCTTGTTTAATGTTTAAACAAATATTTTCGAATTTTCTCAATTGTCTATTACGACGTAACGTGATATGTTGACACCCAGATTTCATTTTCGTTCAGCAAACATTGCTTACCTACTTGTTGATTCGTGATTATAACTCACGATTGTCAGCACTGTAATAGCTCTATTAACCCTTGTACGGGCCATTGAGTTTAACTGTTGGGATCATTCAAAGCTTCTACGAACTAAGTCTTTATTAGATCCAAACGGGGAATACCTATAATTAAAAGCATTACTTATTTAAGCTATGCACTACGGTTTCCCAGGTTTTAATATTTCACATATACTAATTTATTCGTGATCAATTTCTAGACCCCGCCAGTAGCCTCTATTACTCTTTCATAGCATAAAATATTCACCGATATTTTCCTTTTCTGTAATTACATATTTCAATATTCTTATTTACTACTGGGAATGTAAATACCAGGTGTGCGAGGAAGAATAATAACACATACACAATACACACGTGTGTAGCGAATATTCGTATCAAAAGCAATCTTCCTAGCAAATAATACTGAAAAAATAAAATAACTAATTTATTCATAATAAATTTCTAGACCCCTTCACCTGTCTCTATTACTTCTTCACAGTATAAATTATTCACCGATATTTTCCTTTTCTGTAATTACGTATTTCAATATTCCTATTTACTACTGAGAGTGCACATACCGGGTGTGCAGGGAGAACCTATGCACTAGAGTTTCTCAGGTCTTAATATTTCACATATACCAATTCATTCGTAATAAATATTTAAACCTCCATCACTTGTTTCTATTACTCCCTCATAGTATAAAATATTCATCGATATTTTTATTTTGTGTAATTAAATATTTCAATATTCCTTTCTAAACACCAGTCATGCGAGGACGAATACAAGTGTTATAGTATACTGTAATTAAAGTATAATACGTATGCGTATAGAGAAGATTGGTATCATAATTATTTATTAAATCAAAATAATCCGCCATTACTGATCGACGCAATAAAATATTTGTTCCCTCAAAAATACATTCTCCGCAAAAATAAATTCCCAACAGGTATATCAGTGGAAGCTCCAACGAGTTCAAACAAAGATTAACCACCCGAATCCAGCAGCCCAACGTTCCCCCCGAACAAAAGCGTAGAAAGAGTAACCACAAATCCGACAATGCAGCCTGGAAACGCGAGAAAGAAAAGCGCGATAAACGCGGTGAACGCGTAACCAAGCGAAACACATGGTAACGAAGAGGTTAGGATTAGGTTAGGATCAGCATCGTGACGAGGTTGCGTTCGTCCGCGGGACGAAAACAGCGCAACCCGAACGCCGCCACAAATCAATAATCCCATTCGCAAGATCGTTCGTGTCCGATCAATTTCGGTGTCCATTACGCTTGGACGAGAGCGGTCTCTATCTGCGGCCAGACCTGCGGCACGATATTATCGGCCGAGCCAGCGCGCAGTCGGCCATAGAGTAAGAGAGTGGGGGGGGGGGGGGGGGGGGTGGGGGGCGGGGGCTACCACATGGAATAATTTTCGACCACGAAAAGTGAAACGTTAACGGCGCGCGATCACGAACCGCTTGTTTCCTTCGGCTGTTTTGCACTTTTGTGCATGCGAGTTTCGACTCGCGGGCCGCGGGACCCCGGCCTGCTGCGAGCCAGACAGAGACCGACCAGGCAACCATTTCGCAACGTTGGATCAGGCCGCAGATTGCAGTCATTTGCCGACATAAATTGCACGGCCTGGTAATCGTCTCGTGCGGAGAAACGAGAGCCGTTATACGGTGCACGTCGAAAACGCCTCGGATCGAGAAAAAATCTGGGCTTCCCCGCCCGGAGAGGGGGAGCCACTATTCGTACCTCGATGGATTCCCGGTACGCGGAAGACGCTCACGGCGCTGTTGTCGATCGCTTTCAGCGAGCCGCGTACACACGATGATCGGTGTCGGGAGATCGAGTTCGATTCGTTTCGTTTCTCGCCGCTACGTGAAGTTCGCAGCGATTCTCTCGCCTCCGTGGGAGCGCGAGGGCCCGATGATTAATTCTCGCTGGTCTGCGAGGTCGGCGGACCGGTGTAGCGTGGTGGGGGAGCAATTTATTTCGAATGATAAGTTTCTTAATTAATTGGGTGTGTACTCCGCCAGCGAAAAATTTAATTCCATGTCGCGGCAGATTCTAGGACACCCTCTCTGCGTGAACGTGGGAAATGTACTCGGGGGTTGCGAGCTATTGCCAATTCGTAATATCGATTAAGGGTAAGTCTGCGTTCGAATTAAGGTGATGGAAGATTTGTTCTAATGACAAATCATTATCGTGGAATTTTTGGTGTATTTAAGGTTATTCGAATTTTGGTTATAGATAAATATGAAGAAATAATGGTACGATATTTTGTAAAGTTGAGGTTATCAATTTTAAATACATTTGGAAAATACGTTATGATACTTTGTACCTTATAAGAGTGGACTAAATATGTCATTTTTTATTTTAGAAAAATGTTTGGAACTACTTGTTAAAATATATGTCAAACAAAACCGTATTGTAGAAAATTGAATATTATAAAAATAGAAATTAGTCTTGAATATAAACTTGAGAATTATATTATAAAAGAAGGACAAAACATATTTTTATAAAAAAAATACCGAAGCATACTGTAATTAATTAAACATTTTCCTCATAACAAATATATCTGTACCTTCCTGTACATAAAACTTGAATTACATTTGTATTGCACAATCTGATATTAAATTTAATATTAAAAATTTATGATATACTTGATATAAAAATATTATATAATATTCTCAAAGTATAGAGCTATCAAGCACCAATTTTTAACAAAAATGTTGGAACATAATTTAAATAAAATTATATTGTAACTCATTAAACATTTTCCTCGTAACAAATATATCTGTACCTGTTAACTTGAATTACATTTGCATTGCACATTTTGATAATAAATTTAATATAAAAAATGAATGATATTACATTTAACATAGAAATGTTATACAATATCCAGCAGCAACTTTGCGTAAATTATAACCTGTACCAAAAAGTAGCCGTTATTCGCCGATATAATTTCTCATCGCAGAGAATGAAAATGTAAACGCAATAATACTTCGCAAAACTGCGAAAACAAAAACAAACTTTTTCCCCCATGAGCCAATAATAAATCGTGTTAATGGAAACGAATCGAAACTGTGCCAACAATTGCCGCGAGCAACAGGAAGAACAACAAGAGTAACGAAGTTATATTTCCTTCTCACGCTGAAATACGAGTAAATGTTCTCTAAACCCGTAAACGTTCGCATGAATATTTACGGCGTCGGGCAGATTTGTTTCCGCTATAACCGCGATCTTTCCCAGACTTTTTACGATGCAAGTACGCTACGGGGTGAGCCGCAACTATCAACGACAATGTACGCATTAGCAGATAAGATTATCTGCCGCTCGCGGCGCTAGTGTCGCCGATAACGCCGCATAGCGTGAATTCTTACAGTCAACGCAGACATAGGTTATGTACGTTGCTCGCGTTGGTCATTGAACAGGTAACGAAGAAACGATGAACTTTCCCTGCTCTGCGAAAGTGTATGTGTATGAGAGATACGTAAAATGCTTTCCTGTGTGTCGTACGTCAGTGTTGATTTATTTCAGTACTTGGAAAATTGTTCGTTCGATATTTCGTGCGGTTATGAGGTTAGAAATAAATTCTGGAAAAGAGGCTGAAATTTCATTGTATAATGGCGGCGAATTTTTTCGCTTTTTTTCGTGGAATCTTGCTCTCTGGGTAGTAAAATTTTACGGCTTTAGTTAAAAGTGAGATATTATCGCAGAGAAATTTCACTGCGGAACGCGTGGTTCTAGAATGAAGTTATTTTTGGTATAAAAGCGTGATTATTTTTAGTTAGGTTAGGTTCTACCGTGGAAAGTATATCTCTGTAATGGAATCTTTTATGAAATTTGTCTGATGATTTATCAACTAAATAAGCAGTTATTAAAATTATCGAATATGCTATAATGAAAAACTGTATAATAAATTTGAGAATTTATAACTGGTAATTAATCAAGAATTTTTGTTCCCTGCACGGATTTTAATAATGCACGCGATTTTATTAAATCTGCTAAAAATAAGATTTTATATTTTATTATAAATTATACGATAGAAATATACTAATAAATAAATTTCTCTCTCTCCCTTCTCAAAAATTCTGTAATACAAGAATATTCCAGTTCATCGAATATTATATTCCTGTTAATGCTTTTATCCAGACAAACGTATGGTTTGAACAATTATTTATTTAAACGGAAACGTTTAACGTTGTTTAAAAATGTAATCCGTTGAAATAAATGAGAAGATATTTAATATTACCGGCGTAAACGAAATTTAGGAAATAAATTTGAAAGATGAATTACGAGTTTCCGCGAATTATAAAGGTAATATCACTGTGAAATAACTCGAAAAAGTGTTTACCGTGGCGAGCAATTTAATATCGCGACTAATGGAAATAAACATACGAAGCGAGGTTTCAACAAGAAAAAGCAAGCAATTTTTTCGCGAAAAAAAATAAAAATGAAAAAAATAAAAAATTCAAAGGAAAAAGGAGAGGAAGCTGGATAAGGGATATTTGTGCGCCATACAATCAGCTATAAAATGTTTAAAAACGTTTTTCGACGTGGTAACCAAATTAATGAAAATATCGGGTAAATATTTACAATACGATAAATGATACGAGAACGTAGACACGGGTGATTATATTCGATAAAAGCTTCCAGGGCTTGCATATTGATTGTCAACACGTTCGATAACGAGCTATCAGTATTTCCCGTAAGTAATACATTACATAATTTCATTTTGCAAAATTTACGATAAATGCAACTAAAATTAGAAAACGGTTTATTGCGAATTCTCGTTCCACGTTTTATTTCCTCCGCAAGATTTTTTCCGTGTAAATACAATTACGATTAAATAAATAAAATGGTGGACGAATTAAATGAAAACAATTTTAAATCAAGATTTATCGGAATTTTTTCTTTTTTTTTTGGTTTCTTTCATGATTGAAATAAAGTTAAAAGAGATTCACCAAAGAATGTGATCATGAAGTGAATGATATAAATCATTTAACATTTGTATTTTATATAAATACAAATAAATAATAATACAAATAAATACAAATAAATAAATACAAATTTTTTAAAAATTGTGAAATGTATGATAAACAAATCTTAGCACAGGAAAGTGACTTTGTTTGAAGGAATCGATCGACGACAGCTGTAGACACAGGTATGAATACGAAATAACAGGCTTTTAGCAAAAGATCACGCGAACCGATCGCACGAACCACAAATTGCATGGAACCGCAGCAAACACTGCGATTAAGATTCCATACATCTTTCTGAATTTCTACGGGCCTTGCAGAAGAGTACAGATTTATTTTCATTTGGCATCATCGAACTGTCACAGATTGACCGAGTAATTTTACAAAATTATTACAGATTTTTAAATATTTTTTATCATTTATTAAGACCACATAATTTAATTAAAAATTGCGTTATTATTTTCCGACATTTATTTATTAATAATATTTTATTCGGAAGAAGTAAATGTACAAAAATTATCAAAAATTTGAAGATTAAGGTGCCCAAAAAATAGAGATTTTTAAATATTTACCATATATTAAGATCACACAATTTAATTAAAAATTGCGTTATTATATTCCGACATTTATTTATCGGTAATATTATATTCGGAAAAAGTAAATGTACAAACATTTTCAAAAATTTGAAGAACAAAATGCCCAAAAAATTGTGATTTTTAAATATTTGCCATATATTAAGACCACACAATTTAATTAAAAATTGCGTTATTATATTTCGACATTTATTTATCAGTAATATTTTATTTGAAAGAAGTAAATGTACAAAAATTTTTAAAAATTTGAAGAATGAAGTAGCACAAAAATTGTGAAAAAGAATAAATTACACAAAATTAGAATTTAGAAGAATGTCAATAAAATGGAATAAGAATGGAGAATTTATATTTACGTGAATAATAATAAAGTGCAATGTGTTAATATAAACAAATCTTATTTAATAAATAAACCTGCCCTATAAAGCAATAAAAACAATAAATAACAAAATTTAAATTTATAATGTCAATAACAAAGTGAAATAAATTAATAAATATAAATCTCATGTAAAAATAAACCTTCTCCAAAATACATGAAAAACCAAAACTCCAAAAATACCCTTACACTTACCCTAACCCTTATCCAAGAATGAATACCATAAAATCTGCATTTCCATGAATAGCAATATAGTTAACTATGTTAACATAAACAAATTTTATCTAAAAAATAAACTTACCCTACAAAGCAATAAAAATAACAAATCAAAATATAAATTTACAAAATCAACAAAAATAAGGTAAAATAAATTAATAAACACGACTCTCGTCGAAAAATAAACTTCCCCAAAACACAGGAAGGAATTAAATCACGCGAAATTAAATTCCGCGAAAAATTCTGCAGTGAAAGCAACCTCACAAAAACGCTTCATCGATTTATCCAAAATTCTCGAAAAACACACATTGCCTAAAATACACGAAGAAATGAAATCATAAGAAATGAAATTTCCCCCAAAATTCTGCAGTAAAATTGCCTCTGCAAAAACGTATTTCATCGATATACCCAAAATTCTCGAGAAACATCTGTTTTCATCTGTTATGAAAACACGTATTTCCTCTAACTTCGCCGCCATAACCTCAAAACTTACTCTTATTCAAAGACTCTCGTCGGATCCTTCTCACACGAGCCGAAGCATTCCCCAATTGAACTCGACTCGGCCATCGATCTTGCCAAAGCAACCTTCTTGAGAAATAAAAATTGATAACGATCACAAGCACTTGCCTCCCGGGGCGGATAAT